>NW_027331355.1:0-218574 GCF_022965805.1 Primulina eburnea
TAAGAAAGAATTCAGAGTGGAAGTTGTCTATTGAGCATATCGGTACAAACTCCATGGTTGCGGATCCGCTTACTAAGGGACTACCACCCAAACAGTTTCATGAGCACACTGCTATATGAGTGTTATGTCAATTGAGAAAATTCAGTTTAAGTGGAAGTTTGTTATTTTAAATGCTTTTCAGTTGTAGACATTTTCAGTTACAGTTATGTAAATTATTTTCTGCAGAAATAAATTTTAAGTTAAGTCACACTCTGATTATGATTTAAAGTTTGATCTCAATAAGGTTAAAGGGAGAGGACCAGTTGGAAATAAGCATATTACGGTCACATTGCATGAAATTTCCATGCTACACATCCACTTCATGATCCATGTCATTTCAGTGTGTTGGCATATGTGACCATTGATGGGTCTAGTTACCTTGAGTTTAGCGAAGACTGCTTTGATCCTATGTTGATGTGATTGATGGACCAGATTAGTTATAGATACATTTCGGAAATGACAACAATTTTGAGCTCATAAGGTTATTTTCACAACATAATTATAAAGTTGCACATATAGCCCAAGAGGGAGATTGTTGGATCAATTTATTTATATGGGCTTATATATGAATAATTGCGGGTTGTCTATTAAATTAAGCCCAAATAAAGTGATTAATTAATATTTCGGGTTATTGGGCTTTAATGTATCTAATGGGTTGTGGGTCTTTAATGTGTAGAGACATGAGTGTAATTTCTGTTTTTATGATGGGCTAATACACCGAAATATCAGAACGATATTGATAAACATTATCTATAAATATGAATCATGGTCCCCAGATCTCGCGTTATCACTTTCAGTATTTCTCTCCCCCATTAAGAAAATAGTTCTGAAGAGAAACTAAAGGATTCTCTAAAAGAAAGAGCGCGTAGATCCGGAAGATCAAGACACGTTCTAAACAATTCAGGATTATGGCTTCAGGTACGCTTCCGCTTAAGTTTTCATTCAAATTCTTGATGATTTATCATGATGGATTCTGCGGTTTATGGGTTTTCCCAAACACCAATATCAAGTTGATTTGTATTTGAAACCGATGAAGGCTAAGAAAGTGTTGGAGGAAAAAGTGAAAAGAGCAGAAGAGGAAGAAGAACGGAAATATGACGAAAGAACCATCGAGGAATGGACAAGACGATACGTCAAAGTCGATGCACCCATGGAACTCATTCTGAAGGCAAACGAGATGGTTGGATTCACCAATAGCACGGGTCGTCCTAGGCCTCTAACTTGGCTTATGGTTCTTGAAAATATCGACATAAAATGTTGTACCGAGGTGGGAAGAAAATGGCTTGATTTCTATTGTTGCTGCCACAACCCCCGAACAATAAAAATCATCGTAACTTATCATCTTCGATTCTCTTGTATTTTGACTTTAGCAGAAAAACACGAAGCAACCAAGCCTGAGACAATCAGGAAATCAGTAGTGTCTATTTAGAAATGATTCATTAGAAATACTACTTGGGCTGGACTTAGGTCAGAGGCTAGCAGGCTCTGTCATCTGGGTTTGACCCATTTTGAAAATATACATTTGTCTTGACCCAAAAAGACTAAAATGTTAAGATTCGTGATGCCTCCTTTTGTCTGTTTATATTTTTTGAAAATATTTTTTGTTCTTTGAAAAATTTAAATTAGCATATTCAGATAAATTTTAAATTCTTCAATCAGCGTTGTTTAAAATATTATTTTAATTTCGTTTTATTATTATATTACATTTTAACTCAAAAACTTTACAAGAAAGACAATAACAAAATATGTAACACAATTTCGAATAAAATTTCTAAAAATAAGTATTTGTAAAATAAATTATACGGAATATAAATTTTAAATTTATTCACCCAATCTACATATATCAAATATTATTTAATACACAATTTTTAATGTCAATATTATGTAAATCAACCTTGACAAATAGTTAGGGGAAAATAAGTAAATTTTATTTGCTATTACACTCTGAAGAGGCTACTATAGAGGTCTCATAGCATAAGCAGCTCTCCTGAAAACCCACTCAACACAGATGAAAGTAATTTCTCCCAACAACAAAATAACAGCAATTCATGCGGGAAAAAACTTAGAAGTTGAATAGCAAAACGTTTAATCATCATGAAATAACTCTATATGGCTGCTTCGTTAGAAACAAATGAAACATGAAAGAAGAGTCGCAGTGAATAGAGAAGATTGATATAGTAATTTCTAATTTTAATTTCAGAATTCTAAAAAGGTGCATCTTGAAGCTCCCAGTAACTAACCTAGAGCTTAATCCGGAAACAACCGTCAAATACTAAACACACTGGTAAAAAAAAAAAAAAAAGAAGTTTACGGGAAAGAGAAGACCGAAAATATGAATTCCTCGGGATTGCGAGTAGGTTTATTCTGGCATGGATTCTGAACTCAAGAAATAATAACACACACGTATATTTTTGGTGACCTGCCACCGTACCAAAACAGGCCCATTTCAACTTTTTTGTGCTTTTGTATATGTAGATAAAAGAAATTAGGCAAAAATTTGTGTGAGACGGTTTCATGGGTAGTATTTATGAGACAGATCTCTTATTTGGGTCACCTATAAAAAAATATTACTTTTTATTATGAATATGAGCAGGGTTGACCCGTCTCACATATTATGATCCGTGAGACGACCTCACATGAAACTAACCCAAAGAACAATGGGATATAAGTAATAAATTGACACACCATTACTTTTATTTTTGTTGGAAACGAAAATAAAATATATTTAGCACTATCTTGTCTTGTACTGTATTTTGTTTATAAGTTAGATTTGAGCGAAAAACAGAAGGAAAACAAGGCAGGATCCGAACAATGAATACCATATGTGTATATATACGTGTATAGATCAACAATATTGGCTTGAAGCATCCAACAAGCACAATGTTATTAAAGTTTGAGCACACAGTAGTTTCAAGAGTAAGTATACATTTTGTAACAATTCTGTTTTCTATATTCAAACACCATAATCACAATCTACTTGACTGTGTTACACACAAATTTCAGACTATGTTTCGTGTAGATACTTACCGTAGCGCTTGCGGCCTCGAGTCTGATTCTTGCGCTTGACTAATTAGCGAAGAGTTCCAACTGCCTTTTTGTAAGTGTAGAACTTTGCCACAAGGAGAAAGGCCCAAAGATTCAGCATGCTAAGCCCGGCCAAGAGCCAAAAAAAGTAATGAAGGTGACCATAGTTAAGATTATCCGGTATCCACCCCAGTTTCCCATTCCGGGTACTTATTTTCGTGACGATAGTCACGAGTAACGTGCTCAAGTAGTTTCCAAGAGCAACGGTCGTTAGCTGAAGAGCAGAGCACAGGCTTCTCATGGCGTCGGGTGCCTGCTCGTAGAAGAACTCGAGCTGGCCGATAAAAAAGAACACTTCGGCGCATCCTATAATGAAATATTGTGGAACCTGCCAGAAAATAGACATTGGTATTTGTGTCAGCTCATAATAGTTATTTCTTTTCACGATTCTAAGCCTATATGCTGCTATCTCTCGCAGACTTGAGTGATTGGAACCCCGACCCAGATGTGGTGTCATATGACACTTACTTTGGGCTCAGACGCTCTTTGATAGGACTTCGGAGGGTCAAGCCGCGACTAGAAATAGGCGCTACTTGGGCGGCAACCAAGCGTTTTATATTTGTTATTTTATTTTCCTTTTAGTTGTTTCATTTGGTCCCGGTTCGTGGTTATTGATTTTGACTCAATTTCTTTTGTGCCAGTTCGCATACTGGAGGACGTGTGGGAGATTGATGGCCTTCGGAGCTCGACAATAGGAGATGATTGATGTCTATACTACTACCATATAATCTAACCAGGGGAGTTTTTATTTATTTTTATTAAATTATTAATATATATTCTTTTTTATGCATGCGTTTAGTGTTTGGTTTATCTACTATTTAATTTTTTTATTGTAGTTCTAGTTGCAATGGGGAATGCACGATTTTAGTATGAGGGGGTGGGGTAGGTTTTCTTTTAGTTATTTGGATCTTTAAAAAAAATAAAAAAAAAAATTGGATGAGGAAATTTGCCAATGATGAATGCGAATTGATGCTTAAAATGTCATTAATTTGTTTCTTCATTAGTTTAGACACCTGTGTTGAAGTATGAAATTTGCTTGAATGTTGAATATTTTTAAACACTGTTTGTAATCGTGAATTTTTGTGCATAGTAGGCAAATTTTGAATTTTTGTGGGGAATTTGAGAAGCATGAGGGTGAGTTGAAACTTGATTGCATTTGTCTATAAATGAGTTTGTTACTAACCAGGGCCCAATAATGATTCGACATTTTTTTATGGATTTGAATATGGCGTACATAGTGAAAATTGTGCACTTAAAAAAAAAAAAAACAAAAAGGGTTTCTTGTTAAACGAAAAAAACTATGAAAACAAAAAAAAACCCAAAGAGGATGTACAGGTGAAGGGGAAGCCAAATAAGGAATGAAAATCTATTCATCGGCTTAAAAGTTGGAGATGTAAGGAGACGAGGAATGTCGGCTAAAAAACAAATCTGACAAGGCATACTGAAAATGCGCTGTGTATTCCCGTCTTTTATCTTTTACTCCTTGACTATACTCTGCTCATAATTGACTTCCTCATGTGCACATATGAAGTCCTAAATTAGTTTGTTACTTACTGGTTAGCAATGATGGAGACTGGCGATGACAGTGACCTTGCCATTTAACAGTAAATCGGTTATCTTGCACAATTTCAGGAATGAATCTACTTGAACGACACGATACTGGAACAACATGCACTCCCACGTTCACGTTCACCGACAAAACTTAGTGCTGAACATTTCAAGGTTGTGCGATGACTGTGTTGTACATTGATCAATGGAAAATTTACTTAAGATTTGTTGATCATGAGTTGAGCCATTCCATATCCTGAATTCGTTTCCTTTCTTTTATTTTATTGATTTTGTTTTTGTTTTTGTTTTTGTTGTGTCTTGTCCACCTCTTTTCTGCGGGCGAGCAAACGGTTCGTATGAGGGGGTTGATAGGACTCGTTTTTCGTTGTTTTGTGTTAGTTTGAGTCGCATTCATGCATCTATTAGTTTGTTTTAGTGTTTACTTTAGCATTCATTTGCATCTTTAGAATTTGGCTGATCTCGTGTCTTTGTGGGGTTGTTTTGTAGGAATTGGACCAAAAGGGGCGATTTTATATGAGTAAGCAGCGAGGAATTGCCCCGCTAGTGCGGTCAAAAAGTGACCGCCCCAGCGAGCATTTTAAATCCAGCGAGGAGTATTTGCGCGAACTCTCGCTAGGGGGTCCACTTACCAAAGACGCGGCCAAGGATTTTTATTCGAGCACCATCGCCCCAGCGGTCAAACAGTGGCCGCCCTAGCGAGCGACGAAATCCGAGAAGATTTAGACGATTTGTTTCCAAATTTTATGGACTCTATAAAACCACCTAACCTAATACACGAGAGGCATGCGCAGCGTTTGGAAAGGAGAGCACTGAGCAGGCGATTCGCTTCAACGGAACCGGAACAAGAACTCAAACAGCGTTTTCTCTTCTCTTTTATTGCTATTTAGGATTTAGGGGATCCGACCCCGACAACCGTTGTTTGATTAATTAATTCTCGACTTTGATATCTTGATTGTGCTATTATTTTACATTGAATGTTAAGCCTAGCTAACTTTAATAATATCTATATTGTGGGTGAGTTCGAGGAGAATAACTTGCCGATAGGAACAAGACTCAGCCATATATCCTGTGGATCTAAACTTTATTCATAGAGATATGATAGGTTGGAATACCCATGCATTGTAGAGTTCATAGGTCCACGTAGCAAACAGGCAAGATAACCACTAAGGGATTTCTAGATCGAATGCATATTCACGTTAGTAAATAATAAAGAGATTTTATTATCTTCGTGTAGACTTAGTTTCGCATAGCTCGCGAGAGTATGTTAATGCTTAGGAAATACTGTTAAAAGCGGGGTAAATCAGTGTGATATTCATTAATTAAATAACGACGGGTAGGTGAACCGAAGATCCTAACACTCCTGTTATTTAATTTTCCGTTTATATTATTTTTCATGTGTTTGTTTCATTTAGTGTTTTATTATTAATTTAGTTCACTTAAGTAATTCCGTTTGGGGTTTTTAATCTAATTAAAGATTAATTAATAACGGTACAATCTTGTCTAATCAATCTCTGTCGGGACCGATTAACTCGTATCCCTTATACGTTTTACATAATTTGACATGCAGTTTGCTTCATATGCGGCTTATTCCGCGCCTGAATTTATTATTTTTATTGAGAGCTTTTACTGTGCAAGTTTTGCTCGATCAGGTACAGGGTAAGGGCCAACTACATGGAGTTACCCTTATGGAAAGTTCATCTGTCTCAAGGTTAACAAGCACTACAGCTTTGCCCTCTCTGATGCCTGCTCGTTGACATAATGCTTTGCCTCTCTCTCATCCTCCGTTTAACCCCCAGACTTCAACGGTGGAGCTATAACGTCAGAACGTCACGGACACTTGGTTCTTTGCATGAGCTCATCTCACACTGTGTCCAGGACGAGGAAGGTTGAAGCGACGACAGACAGAACATGTAATTTCTGCCTCTACCTCGAAGGTTAAACGAAATATAAAAGCACGGGCTAGGAAGGCGGTACCCAGCACTCCAGAAGAACACACAAGACGGAATCCTCAATGATCTCCCCCACATTTGGTTGTTTTTTCTGTTGGCAGTGGATGGGCACTCTGAGCTCGCAGCCCACTTCACTGTTAGGAACCGATCAGACCAGTTGCAGTACCCCCTGTATCCCTCTATCAAACTCAGCTCTTGCACAGTTACGATAACCCCGTATCGAAAGCGTCCTCCCATGCACGGCCCCCTTTATCTCTCTTTTTTAAGATGGTTTGTTTGCGGTTCTTAACTTCAGTGCTCGACACACGTGGTGGCTCGATTCTGGTTGCAACAACTCACCTCAGTTGTGTCTTATGGCAAGGTTGCCTGTATTGCCTAAACCCCAGTGTGCGAAAGATTTATCTATGTTGGTGACGGCCAACAAAGTTGAAGTTGAAGAATAGGCAATTTAGATTATGTTAAAGAGAAACATCTTTGGCTCTTTATGAACCATTGTTGTGCATCTTTTAGACGGAATTTGATTTCCATTTCTGATTGGACAAAATGAGTTTTTCTGTTCTTTTGGAACTGACTATTCAGTTTGTTTCTCGATTCAAAATTGGTTGGTTCTGGTTCTTTATCAGGATATGATAATCTTCTTTTATTTGGATGTTATTGCTTCCTTTAATGCAGACTTGCAAAACATGTACAGAGGCACTAAAAGAAATAACGCTGTGAGAATCAGTGCGTTTATGGCCCCAAACGATTGGGTCATATCTCTGAAAAGAGAATAAGGAGACTCGTGTCAGGCGAACTTCTCGAACCTTTAGATTCCACAGATTTTAATAATGGTTAATTGTACAAGGGAAAACAAACCAACAAAGGAGATTTGAACGCAATAGGTGTTCAGGGTCTTAGAACTTCATACCTACTGCTCTTTGTGGACCCTTCCCTTCGGCTTCTGGGAATGGTCACAAGTATTTATAACGTTCACAGACGCTTTTTCAGATTGCTTCATTTTATCTCATTCCTTGCAAGGAAAAAGTGTCATTGGATGGTTCCAAACTATACAGCTGAGTTGAAAATCAACTGGGCTTCCAGCTTTAAAACGCGTTAAGCTCTGACTGTGGTGGTGACTACTATGGTAGATATGACGGTTCGGTGAACAACGTCCAGGACCTTTTGCAGATTCCTAAGAGGAATGCGGTATCGTCCCCACAGGCCATCACTCTGCCGTTTCGCCCACCGATATCGGGTTGCTGAAAGACGAAAATTAGAAAACGTTAATGGATAGGGTGAGAAGTATGACTCAAGTCATTCTACCTTACAGATATATGCTGGGTAACAGCCGACAGCACTAAAGACCCGCACAAGCATAAGATCTATCTCTTAACAGAGGTTCCAACTCAAACAGGCATCGACCAAAAAAACCTCCTATGAACTTTTGGATTGGTTTCTAAAAGCCCTAGTCTTAAGCATCTGCACATTTGGGGATGTTCCAGACGAGGCAGGCTTACCAGCAATGAAAATAAAACTGCGACTCAAGGAACGGTTAGTTGTTACTTTTATTGGGTACTATGAAAGATACCCGGAGGGTAAAAGGTTTTGATCCCACAAGTCGATTTCTGAATCGGACCATGGCTCAACGCGACTAACAAAAGTCTGGATTTGCGATTTCTGTTGTTATGGCACTGTGTTGGATTATGTGGGGGAACTGAGATTAAAGAATATAAGCAAACTCAATGGAAGCAGACAGAAGATGCCTAACTCGGTCTCTGAAGAGGAATTATGTAAAATATTCCCACATGTGTCTTGGACATTGATCGGGATCATATTTCCTCACTTTGACTAAGACACAACCAAGAAGACCATATTAGAGGATCCTCATTCCAGATGAACAAACTCAAGACCTCAAAAACCATGTCATTAAGCGAGATCCACTAGAGAGCGGCAGAACGCCGCGCCCAGATGATACATTGTATTCTTCAGACCGAGGCAGCCATTGAATGCATGGAGGATGATCCTATTACCTTCGTCCGTCAAGGCCATGGCAACGTTCTAACCTTCAAAGTGCCTGATGCCCTGCATGAGGAGATTAAAGTCCATGAAGGACAATGTCGCTATGGGATTCTTTGTTCATTGCCTCCAGTTCGACAGCCCCATGGTGCAAATGGTACTTTAAACCGAGGGTTGAACGGCAATGTGGCCATATATATAAGGCTCGTCTTGTGCAAAGGCTTTTTTGACAGAAAAGCAGGCATTGATTATAAAGCGACTTTCTCTCCGGTTTCTTCGAAGACTTTTTAAGGATTATATGGCTTGCGTTGCGCATTTCGACATTGAGGGGGCTCAATTCCGGATGTAAAGACTGCACTTCTAAATGTTGACCATTGCTGAAAATGCTTTATATGGGGCAGCCAGAAGACAATTTTGGTCCAAGACACAAATCATATGGCGTTTGCAAATGATTAAAGATAATCCACTCTGGGCTCAAGCAAGCATCTCTACAATGGAATTTCAAAAATTTTCATCAAAAGATTCATCTCGTTTGTTTTGAGATGAATTGGTCGATGATTTTTGGAAAACCCAAACTTTCGGAGTTAGTTTGACACACTGAACGACATAACTGAACTTATGAAGACAACTGAATAATTAGACCAACTGAATCATGAACGAACAACTGTCAGGTATTGGAAAACCGCTCAGTTAATATACTCAACCCGCCTAAGTTCAGTCAAAACTGTCCAATGAATGCTTTCGGAAAGAAATTCAACCGACAAAATGACGTAAAAGCAAATGATATGGAAAGCCGCACCTCAACACTACAGCATAGAACACGATTTCGGCTACTGCCAACTTAAGACGCCGTATTACACTCACATGAAGAGAAATGCCCAACAATGATGAAGGGCAACGGGATACTAGAATTCAACAATGCATATCAACTTTACAGTTGAAAGCGAAAGTAAAGTATAAATATGATGAAGAACAGTAGAAGAACAAGAGACGATCATTCAATCTTACGCTTGCTATTACTCTGTCAACATCTCAGCCTCACTCTCACTTGAATTATTCGTAGCAATCCAAGTCTACAAATCGAGACACACTAGCATTGCAATATTTGTGGAATTTCATGTGCTAAGATTAGTTACGCCCAGAAGATCATTTTGTATTACTAAGTGGTTTCCGTTTAGGCAGGGGTAGTCCTAACTGACGTGGATCTGTACCGTTTTGTATTGGCTCAAGTCTTTTAGTCAATATCGATCCTTGGGATAGATGGGTTACGTAGAGTAATTTGAATTCTCCGAACATTCAGAAACAACTTTGCATATTTCTTTCGTTTCGTATCTATCTTTCAGTTAGTTAATTTCCGCAAATACTCTAGTTTAACTGCTTTTATTGGACCAACAAGATTCCGAGATTCAGTGCCCCAAACTGAACTCAAATATTCGAAAAGACCAATTTAGTGTGAGAGTGTTTATTCAACCCCCTTTAAACACTTTGTTACGCCAACCGATCCAATCTATCAAGTGGCATCAGAGCAGTTGACCTTGTTATTGCATACTTCTTGATCTCTAAATCACAAGTTTGACTTCATTCAATAAATCCCTTTCCCAAGAGAAGATTTCGATGACTGGAAAATCAGATATAGGCTCACTTAGCTGCACAAGCTGATTGAATGTGGGTTATGATGTCATAACAGACGGACCATATGACACTCTAAAGCAAAACACATCAATGCAATAACTGAAGGGGCACCACAGAGAATTCAAAAGCCCGGAGAGGAGTGGACAATGAGGACAAAAGGGAAAGCTACATCAGACAATGTACAAACAAAAGATACTCTATACAAACACTGGACAAAGGCAACTTCAACAAAATAAAGTGTGCAAAACCGCAAAAGCAATTTGGGAGACGTTGCAGAAGTTGATTCAGTTATCTGAAGGCAATGGACCAAACGAAAACGAAAATAACTCTCAGTTGCTGTTCAGAAATTTGGCCACTTCACACTGAATGTTGGAGAATCACTGCATGAGTATGATGAAAGGGGTGGCAGTATTGTTAACTGAATTAAATGCACTCGGGAGAAAGTGTATACCAACAAGAGGTACACTAAAAGTGATGAGAGGCTTCCACAGAATAGGATGTCAAAAACTATGACTATGAGAGAATCAAAAGATTTTAACAGATCGAACTTTCATGAACTATTTGTGATTTAAAACTTATGAATTTGATTGCAGGAACAGAGAAGGCGAATCATCTATCTACAACTTACAACTGCGTTTAGCAGACGCCGATCAGAACGAACCAACTCGTTCCGTCGAGAAATCTGCTGGATCAGTTAAGCAATTATGCTATGTCACTATTCACAAAGTTTGGAGGTCATGAGAAATAACCAAGGCAAACTTTCAGAAGCAAAATACCCGGAAAAAATACTTCCCAAGAAGAAACAAATTCTGTTGCTACAATTGTGGCCAAAACAATCTCATTACATCGCTGACTGTCCTAAACCTAAAAGGACAGTCAAGATTTTTCAACGACAGAAGAAAGAAAGAACCATATGAGCATATAGAGAAGACCTTTAGAGATGATACGAAAACCTACCGAAAGGAAACCGACGTTCTATTAGCTGAAGAGAAACCAATCCAAATGGGCAGAAACTGATGTGACGAATCCGAACCCGAAAGCTATTATCGCTCAGTGATGAAGAGAAAGTCAATGTCTAATGGCAATAATACTGAAGCAAGAATATACAAGTCAAAGGTATTTGATTTTAGTTCAACGACTTAAGCAGCGAAAGAACTCATTTTAAAATTGCATGAAATGGAAATGAGTACAGAAACTTGATATCCTTTGAGGAAAGAATGAAGTCAAAGCAAAATGATCCCATGGACACACAAAACAAAACTGATGAATCAGTTGACCGGTTGATTCTAAAAAGGGAAATTTCTGAGCTAAAAGCAGAGCGAGAGAAAGGATCAGTCACTATCCGAAAAGATTTTTGAAAATTTAAACACAGACTGAACGCATCATCTTGAATAAGTCATCTACTGCATGAAGAGATTACATAATTCACCAAAATCAGTTTCTGATAAAACTGGTTCGGGTTCAGTAACAAGGCGAAACGTCTTACAAAATACCCCAACCAAAGCTGCCAATGAACAAAGAGAAGTACATTCCATTTGTCCAATCGGACCGTTAGAACATGAGAAATTTGAGCCAGCAAACTGCATGAAAACCTCTTGAGCCTCTGTATACGGCCCGAAGGCCATGGAGTTGGTTACCGTCCCAAAAATCTCTACTGCTCAGAGAAAATCATCCATAACAAAAGATTTAGCACGAATTATTCAACATCTTATAACTGCAAACCAGTCCGAAAAAGATACAGACTACCCCCTCAGTTGACCCCAGCTAAACTACATACTGTATTCATCTCTACCTATTCACAAAGCACACAAAAACCGAGGGAAACCATTGGTTTTCCAAGTAATCCAAGTAGGGTTCCAACGGGAATAATAAGCGTTGGACCCAATAGATATGGTACCAAATCATATTTTGTGTGTGTTTGCCGAGGAAAGGAAACAGGTGCAAATAAAATTTGATATGGTTATCTGGACAGCGGCTGCTCACGACATATGAAGGAGATGCAAGTATGCCTATCTCAACTGCTTAAATATAGTTGTCCAAACATCAGTTTTTCGGTAAATTCAAAGGTAAAAATCGTGGGTAAGGGTCAAGATTATCCATTGGTAACTTTACTATTTAAAGATCTGTTTATTAGTAGAGAATCTGAAGTATAACTTGATTATTCTCAGGTCAGTCTGCGGAAAATGGATTCTCGGTACAATTGATTAACAAACTCCTGCTTAGTTAAAACAATCAAAAACCTGATGAAATTATACTAACGGCAACGATGTGGAAAACATATAAAGTCCTTTGGAATGAATAAGCCTCATACCACCAGTCGCTATTGCTTCAAAAATCATCTCAAAAATGGTTTCGTGGCATTCCAAGGTTTAACTCCTTTACACTTTAAATCCATCGCTATCGAGTAAACATGGTGCACTTGTTAATGGTTTGCCCAAAAAATAAAATTTTTCAAAAGGAAAAAACCTTTGCTCAGCATGTCATATCTGGAAAAAAAGACGCTCCCTTTCAAAAACAAGGGCTATAACTCTTCATCCGATGCTTAGAAACTATTGCACATGGATCTCTTCGGGGGGTGGGCGGGGGGGGTCCAATACCAGTATGAGCTAGGGGGAATGAAATTACACCTTGGTGCGTCGCAGCTGATTTTTCAAGCTTTACTGGGTCATATTATGAATCCAAAGATCATACGGTGCACATGATTAAACTCTTCAAAGACTTTTTCAAATGAAAAAAATCAGTTGGGATTGATCGAATCAGATCTGACCTGAGGAACTGAATTCATCAATTCAAACACTTCAAGCTTTCTAGGAAAATGCTGGAATCAAGCAATCTGCAGCTTTTTCGCAGCAGAACTCCTCAGCAAAAACGATGTAGCGCTGAGAGATGAGAGCAAATAAAGGAAATCGAACCCTTAAGAAGCTGTAGGCAATGCTTGTGGCTTCTGGGCCATTCTCAAGATTTGGGCCGAGGCAGAAAAACTGCATGTTATACTCAGAACAGATCACGATTACTACGAATCATATGAACCCCACTCCCTATGAGACATGGCCTGGAAGAAAAGAAGAAAACGTATAATACTTATTCAAATATTCTGGCTGTAGGATGTTTTATTCATTGATAATGAGTAAAAAAATTAATTAAAAGTATTTGATGCCCAAATCTTGCAGAAGCGACAATCATTCTCTTGGATATTCATAAGTTCGCATAGCACTTATAGAGCTTTAATAATGAACACCTTAACCCATGTTGAAGACTGGCGCATGTTGCTTTTGATGAAATGAAAGGTACTACCTGATAAGTCAACTGATAAGCTGAGCAGCTGATCGATTTACATATACAATTTGGAGGATGATGACCAAAGATGAAGTCATAACAATCAGATATCCTTCAAAACACCGACAAGAGATCTTAGATCAAACTAAACTGAGAGGAAGTAAATCCTTGACCATCAGTTCTTAATGCAAAATGCTATAATATTCAAATACCACACTGACAGGATCAACTGAAGCTGAATGAAATGCACTCAGATGACAACTGAAGAATGTTGCTGATGCAACACTACGAATACAGATGGAGACAAATAACATTCCACCTCATCTGGCCTACTAGGAAAATCCATCTGATCCCGTAAGAACTCGCAATCAAGGTTAAATTTATTTTTTTATATTCATTCAGATTTGTTTCCAATTAGGTCGGAACCAAAGACAACTGATGAGCTCTTGCTGTCCTAATGGGTCGGTACATGCATGCAGAAGGCTCTAAATCAGTTCACTCACAATCAGTCTGGAAAACTTAGTTCCAAGCCCAACTTCAAAAAAACCATATAGGTACACAAATGGGTATACACGGAATAAACTTAAAGCGGATTGTGTTCGTTATACGAACTAAGCAAGAACTAGTAGCACAAGGGGATCTAAGCAAAGAAGAAGAAGGAATTGACTACGATGAGGACATTATGCTCCCGTTGGCCAAGATTGAAGCAATCAGAATCTTTCCTTGTTCGCATCTCATAAAAACTTCAAAGTGTACCAGATGGATGTGAAAGTTGCATTTCGAAAGATCAGTTACAAGACGAGTATATGTTGAACCACCTCCAAGGTTTTTTATAAATCATAAACTTCCTGATCATCGTATACTATGAACAAAAGCACTAGTGGTCTTCAACAAGCTCCCAGGGCTCCTGTACGAAACTCTTTCAAATCTAATGATCGACTTTCGTCGGCTCAGTTGATAAGACCTTGTCAAATTCCTAAAACTAATTCAATCTATTAGTTCAAATATATGTTGATTATATACTTTTTGGGTCAAACTCACCCCAACTTGTGCGAAAAGTTTGCTAAGTACGCCGGATTAAGTTTGAAAATGAGCCTGATGGGTGAATGACATTCTTTCTGGACTGAAGTGACGCAATTGGAACCTGTGTATATTCATTAGTCAACAAAATATTACAAAGGACGCTGCTGCTAAAGAAAATTTGGTTATGGACTCAGTTCAGCCGCAACACCTCCCATGAGCTCACAGTTAACTAGACCACTGCCGACTGGGGGGAATATCAGCAGAGTGCGACATTATAAGGAGGGTTAATAGGTTTCATTGTATCTACCTAAACCACCCAGTCGCCCATATATTGTTTTGCTGTTGTATGTTGCCAGATTTAAGGCAACCCTAAGCAATACATTTCTCAGCTGCTAAAAATAATTCTGAGATCTCTTTAATGTAACCCCAAATTGTTGGACCTGTCTTCCCCGGATCCACCTTTCAATATTGTGATACTCAGATTCATATTATGCAGGATGTAAGCTTGATCCAAACGTTACAAGTGGATCTTGTCCAGTTCTTTAGTACGATAGATGATCTCTTGGTTCCGCAAGCAGAAGACATCCATAGCTACTCAACAACAGAGCAGAATATCTTGCTACTGGTACGCTGTTGTGCACAACTGACTGGATTCCGCAACACCTGAAGGATTCTGGGCGTAAATAAACTGAATCGACCAATTTTATGATAATACCAGCACCAATTGCCATCACCTTACAATTCCGTTCTTCACTCAGGACCAAACATATAGATGTCAGGACATCAACTCACAGGGCTCATGTATTCAAGAAGGATATTCTGCTAGAAATTCTTCAACTGAACAGCACGCAGATTGACATTTCAAAAACACCTACCTGAGGGTAATTTTTCTTTATTTCGAAATTTTTGGTTTTTAATGATTTATCTTAGAAACTTATTTAGTAATTTGTTATACTAACAGACTTATATGCAGAAATAAGAACACAACAATAGAATTAACACTTTATTATGAATACGAACGTTCTTATTTACAGACGATATCATGGCATTAACCTGAATTAATCTAGCCATGCTCTAACCCAATCATTTAACTCTTAAATTCGAACTCTAGCAAATGCCCTAGCCTCGATTTCGAAACTTATCAACAACATGCACTCTTTCCAAGCAATGCTCCCAAAGCATTTTGTCCTAAACTAACTCCCTAAATGCCAACTTCAACCGTTCAAGATCCTTCTTGCTCTTGCCCCTGAGCACGAGTAGGAATCGCACCACTGTCACTAACCCTCTTCAATTCCACGGCATCTTCTCCCCGTTGACAACCCTTTATGCAGGAAATATCTCTCATTTTTCTTTTGATATTTAATAAACGAGGGGTGATGCTCAGTCACATGGACAGAGTGCTGCTGCATGCACTAGATGGACATATTTGAAATGTTGTGAACTGATATTAAATCACATCTTTTTTATCACTATCATCTTATTATAGGAAAATGACGATGAAGAAGTGAGCGTCTCAAGTCAATTAAGAGTCTTTCACATTATACGCGACTCTTTTAAGTTCCGTTGTTCATAGCAACTGACACCCGTTTGATTTTTACTAACAGCTTGTTAAACAGTATCGTTTCTAATCACCTTATGACAATTAGTTTTAAAAAGTCATTTGTTGACTTTATCACAATGATGTCTTTAGTGTTTCATTAGTTCACGTGTTTGACTCCATACAGATCATGTGTGCAGGGAAACAAAGAAAAACGACGCCTTATTCAAAATAAACATTTTTTTCTCCATAAATTTTGAGAGAACTACCATTTTATAAGTTTCTTCTACACCTAGCATTCACATCATCATCGCAAACAGCATAGAGCTTGGGAGAAAAAGTCTTGCAAACAGCGTGCCGAAGACGCGATGATTATTAAGCGTTCTCCAGCTCCTTTTCGAAAACATTCTGCTCCAAGCGCTGGCCCTCCTTGAAGCTTCCACCTCCCAGAAATGTTTAAGTGCTTCGCACTTTCTCTCAGCTGGGCCATCCGCCTTCGCAGGTGGTAACCCCTCCCGAGTGTCAGGAGGCTCCAGCTCCTGCACTTTCCCCCTCGGGCCGCTAGATAGACGACCTTGTCCTCTATAAGCTTTTGCGTTCACGCGAACGTGGAGCGCGTTTGACCTACTTGCTCTTCCTTCTTTTGTCTGCTGTACTTGTGACTCATCTTTCTACTTTTTCTTTCTCTGCCCAGTCGCGGCCAATGACGTGACACTTCCTTACAGTGGCGAGGTCCTCTCCTACGCCTGAGGATTTTCTTCATTACTCCGGGGCTCTATTTTATCTTTCTTTCACCGCATCTATTTGAGGGGACTGGTGAGCGTTTAAGCGGTTATGAGACGCCCGTCTTTAGTGTTCTTCTTCCCCTGAAAGGGACTCGCTTTCCAACCTGATCGTTCAGTGAATATTCATTAATCTCTCATCTAAGTAACTAATTAAACTAATAATCCTGTCCCAAATGAAATGACCGGGACCTGTCTGCCACACGTCATGATGAATTCGTTTCTCCCAGGGACCCCCCCTTTTTCACGCTCACACTAGTGCGTATCACGCTTCCAGCCCACGTCCCTCATGACTTTGTACTCAACATTTTTTTTACACTGACAGACAACGTGTGCATCGTCCCGATAATCTTCACACAGTCCACAAACATCAGTACTTTCCCCGCTTGATTCATGTTCGTTTCCTTACCTATCCACCGATTACCCTCAATCCTCAAAGCAAAATCTATATTTTTCGTTTCTACCGGAAATCATTCCGTTTCAATGGCCGATCAAACTCCTGCTCACATATATTTACAGACTGGCTATCAACTTCGGCACCATTCTATCTTTGCGAGAACGAATGTCCAAGCGTATTCAGAAACTTGACACTTGCTGGAATTAAGGACATTTTTTGGCGGCAATCCTCGCAAAGAAATCTATCATAACAAGACAATGTCAAGAATTTCCTCTTCCCAGATGGGCCATATCAATCCTGCTGGGACGTAACTCGAGTCAACGATCAATGGTCAGTTATAATCATCTCGGCAGAATACTTTGGAGCACAATTTCTCACTACGTTTCTGATGGAATGGACTCTTTTTCTGATGTTAAAGCATCGGACGTTGACGTAGCAGCCATCTCAGCTACTCAGGTGATGGTCGGAAAATCAAAGTTTCTGATCAAGAAAGAACTGAAACAGCGTTCAGTTGCTTGCGGATTATTATGCCCAAAAGGTCTATAGCAAACGCGGATCGTTGTGCCTGACCTTGTGGCCACAACCAAATTTTCACAGCCCTTACTGTTCAATAATGGCCCTCTGACGCAACCTAACTGGAAGCATATTTTTTTTTATTAATACTTTGAAGACTCTGGCTTCTATCTCCCCAAACTCCAAAGGGTCGCAGGAGATCAAGGCTATTTGCCGAACGTTAAAGGGATTAGTGGGTATGATCGATTGCGAAAGTTTCTCAAAAATTTACAAATCTTTTAATGCGAAGAATCCTCAACCACTCAAGACTAAGTGGAACATATCCTGTAAATTTTGTTAGGTTAAAACGGAGATTGGAATTCAGCCGTGCTCCTCACTCCGTCCAGAGAGCCAAGAAGCTGGCCCAACTGAAGGCTTACCCAAGCGAAATGATTCCAGTGAATTAGCTTCTGAGAAAGAAAACTACATCTCCAAATTATCAAGAAACCATGGACACCAAGACCCAAACCCATACCCAGCAGTGGAATCACCCATACTGAGAAATGTCTCAGTCCAGCTGCTGAAACCCTATCTGCTATTCCATTGCAAAGTCATCCTCCTGATGCGACCTTCACCCTGAGAAGATCCCACTATCGAGTTAAAAGCTCCCTTCACTCGTGTAACTTCACCCACTATTTTACCTCAGGCTTAGGACGAAAGAGTCATATTAAAGGAATACCAGCGAGCGGTTTACCACTCTGGATTATCACATCCTCCACATTCTACCGGAGACGGGAAACAGGCAAGCTTGAGGAGAGAGCAAGGCCATCTCACACCATTCAACACTCATATTGATCTAGTTTGGGAGGCGGCTGGTAAATACATTTGCCACATCCAAAACTCACAGTTTTTGATCGTTGGACACAGCTTCAGACTGCATTTTTGCCAAGAAACTGAAACCCAATCCCCATGAAGCCATTTATTACACTCGAAAAGCTAGTTTTGAGGTAGTTAAAGCGACTACTATTTATTATCAAGCACTGGAAAGGAGACCATATTTCTTGATCAAATACGGGCTAATAAACTAAATAAGATGTTTGAAATTTGATAAGAAAGGAAAACTACAACCCACAGGGCCACACTGCATATTCAGATAGAGGAGTGATTCATTCAATTGGATTGCAGATCTTAGCGGTCTACACAGGAAAACGGTTTGGAAAAGATCCCGAACTTGTTATTCCAGAAAAATCTTCAGGAACAGAGGAATACAAATCTCAATCACTCGCATACTACTTTTTGCAGATTCCTTGCTTAAAAAGTCAGCCAGGAGGTCCCCACCCATCAACCAGGGATCACCATTGTACTCTTGGAGACGACACTGACCTTCGCCAATATCGATAAAACATTCAGTCAGTTGCTCAGGAAGCTTCAAATTGTAAGCACAAAATTTGAATCGTTAGATCTTCTGATTGAAAAACAACAGCCCAGAAGTTCAGTTACATAGAAGACCCCAGTTCAAAACCTTTTTTTTTTTTTTTTTATTGCTGACAAAACATTTAATTCCAGTTGATGAAGAACCTCTCACCTCTCAGGCTAATTGCAGAACAAGATCACTTTTTTTTTGCTCCAGAAACAGTTCAGGCTAGTAACATCTGAAACAGAAGAGCACACTGAAGGCTCACTCAGAACCAGAGGAAACACTCATCTAAATCCGTGGCAGAACAGTGCCCAATATGGAAATCTCAAACTGAAGAACCAAGAACCACCCAAAGTTTTCATCTTTGTTAATAAACAGAAGAACAATCCATGATCCTCCAAAGCCGTACCAAATATAACCCTGTCTTTCAGAACAACCGTGTCTCTGATGCCTCAGAAACCAACCTTCCTCATTCTAAGGCAAGAAGAGACAGTGATCGCCCTATGATATTTTTACTCCACAAAGACCAAGTGCCACCTCAGGAAGATCTAGGAGTCATGTCTCCTGACCTCTCAAATTCCGAAAGCATTGAATTGTTCGAAGACAATCAATACCATCAATACCCATATGCATCAAAAATGGATGCCATCAAATCCATTAAGTCCACCCAATATATCATCTCTGTCAAGTTGAATGGATCTGAGATTTGTTTTTGAAAAGCATAAGAATATTCAAGAAGTTGTAACTGCACTTTCAGTTGCCATAGAAACACAAGCCGCAACGCAAAGCTACAACTGTGCTTTTTCGTTGCTCAAGCTGTAATCAGCAACGAAGAAAAACGACTAGGAACCTTACCCTCTGTTGCAAACAAAATAGCTCACTGCAAACCTCAGTTCTTACTGCCACTCGTAGTATTTATCGGCCGACGTGATGTCGGCCTTTCCTTATCTACTGAAGTTCGACACTTGTCTCTCAACATGGCTCAGTTTGACAAAACAAAAGAGGGAAGTATGCTTGGACTCGAAAACATTGAGAGCATAGCAGCAGGAGAACAAAGCATTGAAGCGCAGTTTAGTTAGAGTTTAGAAGTTTATTTTGAGACAATTTTGTAAGAAGCAGTCTATAGAGTTCAATTCTTCAGTTAAGAAATGCTTGTTTTGTCAAAAACACAAACCACACAAGGGGGCGGAAATGTTGGAAACCACATTTCGGAGGTTTGACCAACTGACGACCATAAACGAATTACGAAGACAACTGAATAATTAGACATCCGCGTGACCTACCTGACGGAAAATGATCAGTTGGAAACCGATCAGTATATCCTCAGCCGCCTAAGTTTCATTCAAAACTGATCTTCAACTGACTGCTTCTCGGGAAAGAAATTCACACGACCAAATGACCATAGTCAACAGGCACTGAATATGGAAGCCGCACACTCACTATTACAGCATCGAACAAGTCTTTTGGCTCCTGCAATTAAGATCGTATTACCCTCAATACGAGAAACATTGCCCAAAAATGATGAAGTGGGCATTCACCGGATACTCGAATTCAAATGCTATCCATTTATCGGTTGTTAAAGCGAAAAGTAAATCTGACTGAAGAACAGTAGTAGCAGAACAAGAGCCGATCATTCAATCTTCGCTTGCATTCCTCTGTCAAATTCACTCACTCTCACTGGATCTATTCGTAGCAACTCAGGCTACAAAATCGATCCACTAGCACCTGCAAATATTTTTTGAATTCAATCGGCTAAGATAGTTCGCACAGAGATCATTTTGTAGTACTAAGAGTTTCATTAGGCAGTGGGTAAGTCCTAACTGAAGTGGATTGTACAAGTTTGTATTGGATCACCGTTTTTAGTAGAATATTCTATCCTTGGATAGAATGGGTGACGCTAGGGAGTTAATTGATTCTCCGCACATCCAGAAACAACTATTGCCTATTTCTTTCAGTTTCGTATTCTATCTTTAGTCAGTTAATTTCCGCACTAACTCTAGTGTAACTGATGTTCTTGATTAACAATATTCGAAATTCCGTTTGTCACCCAAAACTGCACTCACCTATTCGAAAGACCAATTAATTGTGCGTGTTATTCAACCCCCCTCCCCTCTAAGCACCTTGTTAAGACAACCGCTCCTATCCAATGATTGTGTGTAATAAGTTAGTGTGCGTAAACATCTTTTCTGGTTTATATGTTGATGACATTTCTACTTCGCTAGCAAACGATATAGAGTTGTTGCCATGAAAACCAGAGATTTTCTAGCTAGAATTTTGAGATGAAAGATCTTGTGTGATGCATCTTTGTATTGGGTATTCAGATTACATCGGGATCATTCTCGGGGTATTTTTGGACTATCTGTAGAAAAGGCTATATCGAGAACAGTTCGCAAGCGATACAGGATGCAAGATTGTAAACCACACAGATACCCCTGTGGCTAAGGGAGACAATTTAGTCTTAAAAAAACAATGCCCCAGAACGCATGTTTGGGAAAGCAAATGGGCAGCAGGCTCCCTATGTGACTGCAATGGGGCGTCTGATGTATGCTCAGGTTTTACACGTACAGAGTGCGCTACGTGACCAGAATGTGAGACGCTATTTAAGATCCAGGCAGTGGAACATTGGACATCAGTAAAAAGGGTTTTACAGTTACCTACAGCAAGAGACAAAAATTACATGCTCTATCTCGGAGGTTGATCTAGCTTGAGATAATTAGTTATACTGACTCCGGATTTTCTGGATGCCAAGATGCCTGAAATCTACGTCGGGTACTCTATCTCCTTGCTGGAGGTGCATTGCTGGAAGAGTGCTCAAACATCTATTATCAGCTTTCTTCCACCATGGCTAGCTGTAGTTTGTAGCATGTTATGAGGGATCCAATCCGGAATATGGCTGCAAAATTTTGTCACGAGGTGCGCATTGTTGAGGGATTGAAAAGCCACTAGATTACATTGTGACAATAAATCAGCAGTTATGTATTCCATAACAGCGTGAACCGATGAAGCCAAAACACTTTGACATCGAGTTTATGGTTGTTAAAGAAAGAATTCAGAGTGGAAAGTTGTCTATGAGCATATCGGTACAACTCCATGGTGCGGATCCGCTTACTAAGGACTACCACCCAAACAGTTTCATGAGACACTGTATATGAGTGTTATGTCAATTGAGAAAATTCAGTTTAAGTGGAAGTTTGTTTTTAAAATGCTTTTCAGTTGTAACTTTTCAGTTACAGTTATGTAAATTATTTTTCTGCAGAAATAAATTTTAAGTTAAGTCACACTCTGATTGATTTAAAGTTTGATCTCAATAAGGTAAGGGAGGACCAGTGGAATAAGCTATTACGGTACATTGCATGAAATTTCCATGCTACACATCCACTTCATGATCCATGTCATTCAGTTGTGTTGGCATAGTGACCATTGATGGGTCTAGTTACCTTGAGTTTAGCGAAGACGCTTTGATCCTATGTTGATGTGATTGTGGACCAGATTAGTTATAGATACATTTCGGATGCAACAAGTTTTGAGCTCATAAGGTTATTTTCACAAACATAATTATAAAGTTGCACATATAGCCCACGAGGGAATTGTTGGATCAATTTATTTATATGGGTTATATATAATAATTGCGGGTTGTCTATTAAATTAAGCCCAAATAAAGTGATTAATTAATATTTCGGGTTATTGGGCTTTAATGTATCTAATGGGTTGTGGGTCTTTAATGTGTGAAGACATGAGTGTAATTTCTGTTTTTTATGATGGGCTAACACGAAATCAGAAGATCTTGAAAACTATCTATAAATTATGAATCATGGTCCCCAGATCTCGCGTTATCACTTTCATTTTCTCCCCCATTAAGAAAATAGTTCTGAAGAGAACTAACAGGATTCTCTAAAAAAGAGCGCGTAGATCGGAGATCAGACACGTTCTAAACAATTCAGGATTATGGCTTCAGTACGCTTCCGCTTAAGTTTTCATTCAAATTCTTGATGATTATCATGATGGATTCTGCGGTTTCCTCCCGTCATTACGGATAAGAGTACCTTGGATGAAAAGAGGCAGTTTGAAAGGTGGGAGAGATCGAATCGCATGTGTATGATGATCATGAAGAGGGCCATTCCAGAAACATTCAGGGGCACAATGTCTAGCGACATTGCTACTGCTAAGGCTTTCCTTCAAGACCTCGAAAAGAGGTTTGCTAAAAGTGAAAAGTCTGAAATTGGTACACTTTTGGCAAGCCTCGTTTCAATGAGGTACTGATAGGACTCGTTTTTACGTGTTTTTAGTGTTAGTTTTGAGTCGCATTCATGCATCATATTAGTTTGTTTTAGTTTAATTAGCATTCATTTAGCATTATTTAGCATTTGGCTGATCTCGTGTATTTTGTGGTTGTTTTGTAGGAATTGGACCAAAAGGGGGATTTTATATGCAGAGCAGCGAGAATGCCTCGCTAGGGTCGGTCAAAAAGTGACCGCCCCAGCGAGCATTTTAATCCAGCCGAGGAGTATTTGCGCGAACCTCTCGCTAGGGCGGTCACTTTACCAAAGACGCGGCCACAGGATTTTTATTCGAGAACCACTCGCCCCAGCGGTCAAAAGTGGCCGCCCTAGCGAGCGACGAAATCCGAGAAGATTTGTTTCCAAATTTATGGACTCTATAAAACCACCTAACCTAATACACGAGAGGAGGCGCCCGCGATTTGGAAGGGAGAGCACTGTAGCAGGCGATAGCTCAACGGAACCGGAACAAGAACTCAACAGCGTTTTCTCTTTACTCTTTTATTGTAGTTAGGATTTAGGGATCCGACCCCGAACCGTTGTTTGATTATTTAATTCTCGACTTTTGATTCATTCTTGATTGTGCTATTATTTTACATTGAATTGTTAAAGCCTAGCTAACTTTAATAATATCTAATATTGTGGGTGAGTTCGAGAGAATAACTTGCGATAGGAACAAGTAGCATAATCCGTGGATCTACAATTTACATAGAGATATGAAGTTGGATACACGTTGGTAGTCATAGTCCAGTAGAGCGAAAACTAAGGGATTTCATAGATCGACATGCAATTCACCGTTAGTAAATAATAAAAGAGATTTATTATTCTTTCGTGTAGAATTAGTTTAGCATAGCTCGAGAGGAGTATGTTAATTGCTTAGGAAATCCTGTCAAAAGCGTAAATCAGTGTCGATATTAATTAATTAAATTAACGACGGGTAGGTGAACCGAGATCCTAACACTCGCTTATTTTATTATTTTAGTTTATATTATTTTTTAATGTGTTTGTTTCAATTTAGTGTTTTAGTATTAATTTAGTTAATAAGTAATTCAGTTGTCGTTTAATTAATTAAAGAATTTAATTTAAAGTAAATTTGTCTAATCAATCTCTGTGGGATCGATACTCGTACTCTTATACGTTTACTATAACTTGACATCGTGCACTTGCGATTATTTCGAGCTTGAATTTTTATTTATTTTTATTGGAGATTTTACTGTGCAAGTTTTGCTCGATCAAGTTTTGGCGCCGTTGCCGGGGATTGAAATTGACAAATTTTTCTTTTGTTATTTTCTTTAGTTAATTAATTTTTTTTTTAGTTATTTATTTTATTTTATTCCTGCGTGATCTACCGTTTTCTATTTTCTTTTTGCAGGAAATTTTCTTGTGCAATACTTTGAGATGTTTCATCGAAAAATATTCACAAGATTTGCCCAACAACGCGGAGAGCCTTTTTACGCAGCATGGGAGAGATTCGATTATTTAGCAAACAATTTCCTGTATCATGATTTTTCTAACTATTCTCTTCTTAAATTTTTCCTTAATGGTTTGGATGCACTAACACGAAGATGGGTGATCGACGGAGCACTAACAACAGGCAGTCCACTATTTTTGCCGAGATGATGAGAAAATGATACTTTTGTTGGGTGATATGGCGGACTTGACTACCATAGATATTGGGATCTTTCACCACAGTGTTGGAGTCATCAATACACACAAGATCATTACCCAGAGTTTATAGACCAACCATTTGAGTTTCAAAATGATGAGAGAGATAGCCATGAACTGATCACGACTCAACTAGAAGATACCGTGGATAGGTATGTGGCACTGACTGAGGCAGCTATAGAAAATCAAATTAATTCTCTGCGCAACCTGAGGAGCAAATAGAGAATATCAAGAAATCCATCTTTCAGAGTCGCCGAGAACATGAAGTGAAGCAAGATACTCAACCGGTGATCGATCCGGTTTGGTTTGATGATGATGACTCAAACAACCAAGATAGTGAGAATGAGTTGGATAAGACTGAAAATCTAAAGTTGTTTGATCCTTCGCTGGTAAATGAGCCTCAGTCGGAAGAGATTTTGAAGAATTTTCTGATAAAGGAGGGCCGACACTATTTTGCTCATCTCATGCCGATTATTCAGAGTTGTGTGTTGTTGAGGTGACGAGCTTAATGTGCCTATATCTAGCCAGACTTGAGGGCATTTGGAATCCAGACCCAGATGTGGTGTCATATGACACTTACTTTGGGCATCAGCCGCTCTTTGATAAGGACTTCGGAGGGTCAAGCCGACGACTAGAAATCAGGCGCTACTTGGGAGGCAACCCAAGCGTTTATATTTTAGTTATTTATTTTCATTTTAGTTGTTGCATTGAGTCCCGGTTTCGTGGTTATTTGATTTTGCTCAATTTCTTTTGTGCCAGGTGAGCATACTGGAGGACGTGGGAGATTGATGGCCTTAGGAGCTCGTACAATAGGAGATGATTGATGTCTACAACTACTACAATATAATCAACCAGGGGAGTTTTTATTTTATTTTTATTAAATTATTAATTATTAATAATTCTTTTTTATGCTGCATTAGTTGTTTGGTTTTATCTATCTATTTAATTTTTTATGTCGTCTAGTGCAATGGGGACATTGCACGATTTTAGTATGAGGGGGTGGGGTAGGTATTTTCTTTTAGTTATTTGGTATCATTTAAAAAAAATAAAAAAAAAAATTGGATGATGAAATTTGGCCAATGATGAATGCGAATTGATGATAAACATGCTCATTAATCTTGTTTCTTCATTAAGTTTTAGACACCCCTGTTGTTGAAGTATGAAATTTTTGCTTGAATGTTGAATATTTTTAAACACATGTTGTAACTAGTGAATTTTGTGAATAGTAGTGCAATTTTGAATTTTTGTGGGGAATTTGAGAAGCATGAGGTGTGAGTTGAACTTGAGTGCATGTCTATGAAATGAGTTACTAACCAGTGGCACAATAATGAATTAGACAATTTTTTTTATGGATTTGAATATGGAGTACATAGTGAAAATTGTGCACTTAAAAAAAAAAAAAAAAAAAAGTTTCTTGTAAAAAGAAACTATTGAAAAAAAAAAAAAAAAAAAGAGAGATGTAAGGTGAAGGGGAGCCAAATAAAGGAATGAAATCCTATTCCTAGGCTAAAAAGTTGGAGATGTAAGGAGACGAGGAATGTCGGATAAAAAAAAAATCTGACAAGTGCATAATGAAAATGAGCTGTGTATTCCCGTCTTTAATCAATTGACTATACTCTGATAATAAGTGAATCCTAATGTGCAAATATGAAGTCCTAATTAGTTGTACTTACTGGTTAGCAATGAGTGGAGACTGGAGCATGAAAGTGAACTTGCATTTAACATGTAAATCGAGTTATCTTGCAAATTTCAGGAATGAATCTACTTGAAAGACACGATACTGGAAACAACATTGCACTCACACACGTTCACGTTCAACGCATAAAAATTAGTGTGGAAATTTCAAGGGGTGTGCGATGACTTGTGTTGTACATTGATCAATGGAAAATATACTTAAGATTTGTTGATGCATGAGTTGAGCCATTACATATCATTGAATTAGTTTTCATTTTATTTTATTTATTTGATTTTTGTTTTTGTTTTTAGTTTTTGTTGTGTCTTGTCACCTATTTTGCTCGAGGGCGAGCAAAAGGTTAGTATGAGGGGGTTGATAGGACTCGTTTTTACGTGTTTTTAGTGTTAGTTTTGAGTCGCATTCATGCATCATATTAGTTTGTTTTAGTTTAATTTAGCATTCATTTAGCATTATTTAGCATTTGGCTGATCTCGTGTATTTTGTGGTTGTTTTGTAGGAATTGGACCAAAAAGGGGGATTTTATATGCAGAGCAGCGAGAATGCCTCGCTAGGGCGGTCAAAAAGTGACCGCCCCAGCGAGCATTTTAATCCAGCCGAGGAGTATTTGCGCGAACCTCTCGCTAGGGCGGTCACTTTACCAAAGACGCGGCCAAGGATTTTTATTCGAGAACCACTCGCCCCAGCGGTCAAAAGTGGCCGCCCTAGCGAGCGACGAAATCCGAGAAGATTTGTTTCCAAATTTTATGGACTCTATAAACCACCTAACCTAATACACGAGAGGAGGCGCCGCGATTTGGAAGGGAGAGCACTGTAGCAGGCGATAGCTCAACGGAACCGGAACAAGAACTCAACAGCGTTTTCTCTTTACTCTTTTATTGTAGTTAGGATTTAGGGGATCCGACCCCGAACCGTTGTTTGATTATTTAATTCTCGACTTTTGATTCATTCTTGATTGTGCTATTATTTTACATTGAATTGTTAAAGCCTAGCTAACTTTAATAATATCTAATATTGTGGGTGAGTTCGAGAGAATAACTTGCGATAGGAACAAGTAGCATAATCCGTGGATCTACAATTTACATAGAGATATGAAGTTGGATACACGTTGGTAGTCATAGTCCAGTAGAGCGAAAACTAAGGGATTTCATAGATCGACATGCAATTCACCGTTAGTAAATAATAAAAGAGATTTTATTATTCTTTCGTGTAGAATTAGTTTAGCATAGCTCGAGAGAGTATGTTAATTGCTTAGGAAATCCTGTTAAAAGCGTAAATCAGTGTCGATATTAATTAATTAAATTAACGACGGGTAGGTGAACCGAGATCCTAACACTCGCTTATTTATTATTTTAGTTTATATTATTTTTAATGTGTTTGTTTCAATTTAGTGTTTTAGTATTAATTTAGTTAATAAGTAATTCAGTTGTCGTTTTAATTAATTAAAGAATTTAATTTAAAGTAAATTTGTCTAATCAATCTCTGTGGGATCGATACTCGTACTCTTATACGTTTTACTATAACTTGACATCGTGCACTTGCGATTATTTCGAGCCTGAATTTTTATTTATTTTTATTGGAGATTTTACTGTGCAAGTTTTGCTCGATCAGGTACAGAGGTAAGGGCAACATCAGGGAGTACATTATGGAAATGTCTCATCTTGCTTCAAGGTTAAAAGCACTTAAGCTTGACCTCTCTGAGGACTTGCTAGTGCATATGATTTTGATATCTCTTCCTCCTCAGTTTAACCAGTTCAAGGTGAGCTATAACTGTCAGAAAGAGACTTGGTCTTTGAATGAGCTCATCTCACACTGTGTCCAGGAAGAGGAAAGGTTGAAGCAAGACAAGACAGAAAATGCTAATTATGCCTCTACCTCGAAGGTTAAACGAAATAAAAGAAAGGATAAGGAAGCTGCGGCTACACAGCCTCCGAAGAAACAACAGAAGAATCCTAGTGATTCTCAAAGTTCTGGTTGTTTTTTCTGTGGCAGTGATGGGCATATGAAGAAGCAGTGCAGTAATTATCACGCTTGACGTGCTAAGAAAGGTATGCTTCTTAATATGGTTTGTTCTGAGGTTAATTTAACTTCAGTGCCTAGACACACGTGGTGGATAGATTCTGGTGCAACAACTCACATCAGTGTGTCTATGCAAGGTTGCCTGGATTGCCGAAAACCAAGTGATGCTGAAAGATTTATCTATGTTGGTGACGGCAACAAAGTTGAAGTTGAAGCAATAGGAAAATTTAGATTATTGTTAAAGACTGAAATATATTTGGATCTTTATGAAACATTTGTTGTGCCATCTTTTAGACGGAATTTGATTTCCATTTCTGCATTGGACAAATTTGGTTATTCTTGTTCTTTTGGAAATGGAATATTCAGTTTGTTTCTCGATTCAAAATTGGTTGGTTCTGGTTCTTTATCAGGATATGATAATCTTTATTCTTTGGATGTTATTGCTTCATTTAATGAATCCTTGCAAACATGTAGAGGCACTAAAAGAAAATTAACCTGTGAGAATTCAGCTGCGTTATGGCCCAAACGATTGGGTCATATCTCTGAAAAGAGAATAAGGAGACTCGTGTCAGGCGAAATTCTCGAACCTTTAGATTACACAGATTTTAATAATTGTGTTAATTGTATAAAGGGAAAACAAACCAACAAAAGGAGATTTGAAGCCAATAGGTGTTCAGGCGTCTTAGAACTTATACATACTGATATTTGTGGACCATTCCCTTCGGCTTCTTGGAATGGTCAAAAGTATTTTATAACGTTCACAGACGATTTTTCAAGATATGGCTTCATTTATCTCATTCATGAAAAGGAAAAGTCATTGGATGTGTTCAAAAACTATAAAGCTGAAGTTGAAAATCAACTTGGCTTAAAGATTAAAAGCGTTAGATCTGACTGTGGTGGTGAATACTATGGTAGATATGACGGTTCAGGTGAACAACGTCCAGGACCTTTTGCTAGATTCCTAGAGGAATGCGGTATCGTCCCACAGTACACTATGCCGGGTTCGCCCACAATGAATGGTGTTGCTGAAAGACGAAATAGAACGCTTAAGGATATGGTGAGAAGTATGATCAGTCATTCTACCTTACCAGAATCACTCTGGGGAGAAGCACTAAAGACCGCAGCATATATCCTTAACAGGGTTCCAACTAAGGCAGCGACCAAAACCTCTTATGAACTTTGGATTGGTAAAAAGCCCAGTCTTAAGCATCTGCACATTTGGGGATGTCCAGCTGAGGCAAGGCCTTACAAGCCTAATGAAAATAAACTGGACTCAAGGACGGTTAGTTGTTATTTTATTGGATACTCTGAAAGATCCAGGGGGTACAAGTTTTATGATCCCACAAGTCGATTTTTGAATCAGGAAATGCTCGGTTCTTTGAGGATGTTGAGTTTGTGGGGGGAGATAAAGTAAGGGATATTGTCTTTGAAGAGGAATATGTAAATATTCCCACAGGTGTCTTGGACATTGATCAGGATCATATTCCTCACTTTGACTAAGACACAATACAAGAAGACAATATTAGAGATCCTCCCATTCCAGATGAACAAACTCAAGAACCTCCAAAACCTATGTCATTAAGGAGATCCACTAGAGAGCGGAGAAATGCAGTGCCAGATGATTACATTGTATTTCTTCAAGAACATGAGGCAGACATTGGAATGATGGAGGATGATCCTATTAACTTCCGTCAAGCCATGGAAAGTTCTAACTCTCAAAAGTGGAATGATGCCATGAATGAGGAGATAAAGTCCATGAAGGACAATGTCGTATGGGATCTTGTCTCATTGCCTAAAGGTACGAAGCCCATTGGTTGCAAATGGATATTTAAAACCAAGAGGGATTTGAAAGGCAATGTGGAAATATATAAGGCTCGTATTGTCGCTAAAGGCTTTAGACAGAAAGAAGGCATTGATTATAAAGAGACTTTCTCTCCGGTTTCTTCGAAAGACTTTTTAAGGATTATAATGGCTTTGGTGGCGCATTTCGACCTTGAGCTTCATCAGATGGATGTAAAGACTGCATTTCTAAATGTTGACATTGATGAAATGATTTATATGGTGCAGCCAGAAAATTTTGTGTCCAAAGACACAAATAATATGGTTTGCAAATTAAAGAAATCCATCTATGGGCTCAAGCAAGCATCTCTACAATGGAATTTCAAATTTCATCAAATGATCATCTCGTTTGGTTTTGAGATGAATTTGGTCGATGATTGTTGGAAACCAAATTTCGGAGTTTGACAAACTGAAGACACTAACTGAATTATGAAGACAACTGAATAATTAGAACCAGCTGAAATAATGAAGAAAACTGATCAGTTGGAAACCGATCAGTTAATATACTCAACCGCATAAGTTTCAGTCAAAACTGATCTCAACTGAATGCTTCTCGGGAAAGAACATTCAACCGACAAAATGACATAGTAAACAGCAAATGAATATGGAAAGCCGCACCTCAATCATTACAGCATAGAACAACGTATTTCGGCTACTGCAATTAAGACGCCGTATTACAATCAATGAAGAGAAAATTGCCCAACAAATGATGAAGTGGCAACGGATACTAGAATTCAAATGCATATCAAATTTACAGTTGAAAGCGAAGTATAAATATGACTGAAGAACAGTAGAAGAACAAGAGACGATCATTCAATCTTAAGCTTGCTATTACTCTGTCAAAATCTCAGCTCACTCTCACTTGATCTATTCGTAGCAATCAAGGCTACAAATCGAGCACACTAGCACTCTGCAATATTTGTGAATTCAATAGTGCTAAGATTAGTTACGCACAGAGATCATTTTGTATTACTAAGAGTTTCAGTTTAGGCAGTGGGTAAGTCCTAACTGAAGTGGATCTGTACAAGTTTTGTATTGGATCAAAGTCTTTTAGTCAATATCCGATCCTTGGGATAGAAGGGGTGACGTAGGAGTAATTGAATTCTCCGAACATCCAGAAACAACTCTTGCATATTTCTTTCAGTTTCGTATTCTATCTTTCAGTTAGTTAATTTCCGCAACTACTCTAGTTTAACTGATTTTTATTGACCAACAAGATTCCGAGATTCAGTTTGTCACCAAACTGAACTCAAATATTCGAAAAGACCAATTTTAGTTGTGAGTGTTTATTCAACCCCCCCTTCTAAACACTCTTGTTACGACAACCGATCCTATCAAGTGGCATCAGAGCAGTTGAATCTTGTTATTGAATACTTCTGATCTATAAATCAACAAGTTTGACTTCATTCAATAAAATCCCTATGTTCTCAAGAGAAGATTTCGATGACTGGAAAATCAGAATATAGGCTCACTTAGCTGCACAAGATGATGACATGTGGTATGTCATAACAGACGGACCCATGAAAATTCTAAAAGCAAACACATCAATTGCAATAACTGAAGGGGCACCACAGAGAATTCAAAAGCCCGGAGAAGAGTGGACAACTGAGGACAAAAGGAAAGCTAATCTTGACAATGTAGCCAAAGATACTCTATACAAAACACTGGACAAAGCAACCTTCAACAAAATAAAGATGTGCAAAACAGCAAAAGAAATTTGGGAGAAGTTGATTCAGTTATATGAAGGAAATGACCAAACGAAAGAAAATAAACTCTCAGTTGCTGTTCAGAAATTTGACAATATCAAAATGAAGGTTGGAGAATCAATGAATGAGTATGATGAAAGGGTGAGCAGTATTGTAAATGAATTAAATGCACTCGGGAAAGTGTATACCAACAAAGAGGTTACACTAAAAGTGATGAGAGGTCTTCCAAAAGAATAGGATGTCAAAACTATGACTATGAGAGAATCAAAAGATTTTAACCAGATCGAACTTCATGAACTATTTGCTGATTTAAAAGCTTATGAATTTGAATTGCAGGAACAGAGAAGGAGAATCATCTACTCCTACAACTACAACTGCTTTAGCAGCTGTCAGAACTGAACCAACTAGTTCAGTCGAGAAATCTGCTGATCAGTTAAGCAATTATGCTATGTCACTATTCAACAAAAAGTTTGGGAGGTTCATGAGAAATAACCAAGGAAACTTTCAGAAGCAATACCAGAAAAATAATTCCAAAGAAGAAACAAATGCTTGCTACAATTGTGGCAAAACAGATCATTACATCGCTGACTGTCCTAAACCTAAAAAGGACAGTCAAGGATCAACTGACAGAAGAAAGAAACCATATGAGCATAAGAGAAGACCTAGAGATGATAAGAAAACCTACAGAAAGAAACACGAAGTTCTATTAGCTGAAGAGAACAAATCCAAATGGGCAGAAACTGATAGTGACGAATCAGAACCAGAAAGCTCATATAGCTCAAGTGATGAAGAGAAAGTCAAATGTCTAATGGCAAATAATACTGAAGCAGAATCTACAAGTCAACAGGTATTTGATTTTAGTTCAACTGACTTTACACGAGAAGAACTCATTTTAAAATTGCATGAAATGGTAAATGAGTACCAGAAACTTGCATCATCATTTGAGGAAATGAAGTCAAAGCAAAATGATCCCATGGACAACAAAACCAAAACTGATGAATCAGTTGACAGGTTGAGTCTAAAAAGGGAAATTGCTGAGCTAAAAGCAGAGAGAGAGAAAGATCAGTCACTGATCCAGAAACTGATTTTTGAAAATTTAAAACAGACTGAACTCATTCAATCTTGGAATAAGTCATCTACTGCATTGAATGAGATACATAATTCACAAAAATCAGTTTCTGATAAAACTGGTTTAGGGTTCAGTAATCAAGGAGAAACGTCTCTAAAAAATACCCAACCAAAGCTGACAATGAACAAAGAGAAGTACATTCAATTTGTCAAATCGACAGTAGAACATGAGAAATTTGAGCCCAGCAAACTGAATGAAAAACCTATTGAGAATATGTATAAGGCCAGAAGACATGGAGTTGGTTACAGTCCAAAAATCTCTACTGACTCAGAAAATCATCCATAAAAAAGATTTAGCAAGAATTATTCAAATTATTATAACTGCAAACCAGTCTAGAAAAGATACAGACTAAACAATCAGTTGAACCAAGCTAAAATACATACTGTATCATCTATACACTATTCACAAAGCACACAAAAACCGAGGAAAACCATTTGGTTTTCCAAGTAATCCAAGTATGGGTTCCAAAGGGACTAATAAGAGTTGGACCCAAATAGATATGGGTACCAAATCATATTTTGTGTGTGTTTGCAGGAAACAGGTGCAAATAAAAATTTGATATGGTATCTGGACAGCGGCTGCTCACGACATATGACAGGAGATGCAAGTATGCTATCTCAACTGATCAAATATAGTGGTCCAAACATCAGTTTCGGATATAATTCCAAAGGTAAAACCGTGGGTAAGGGTAAGATTATCCATGGTAACTTTACTATTAAAGATGTTTTATTAGTAGAGAATCTGAAGTATAACTTGATTAGTATCAGTCAGTTATGCGAAAATGGATTCTCGGTACAATTTGATAAAAACTCATGCTTAGTTAAAACATCAACTGATGAAATTATACTAACTGGCAACGATGTGGAAACACATATAAAGTCAGTTGGAATGAATAGCCTCATACACCAGTCTGCTTCATTGCTTCAAAATCATCTCAAAACTGGTCGTGGCATAAAAGGTTAAATCATTTAAACTTTAAATCCATCGCTTATCTGAGTAAACATGAACTTGTAACTGGTTTGCCCAAAATAAATTTTTCAAAAGAAAAACTTTGCTCAGCATGTCAGTATGGAAAACAAGTACGATCCTCTTTCAAAAACAAGGGCTATAAATCTTCATCCCGATGCTTAGAACTATTGCACATGGATCTCTTCGGTCCAATACCAGTCATGAGCTTAGGGGGAATGAAATACACCTTGGTGGTCGTAGATGATTTTTCAAGATTTACTTGGGTCATATTTATTAAATCCAAAGATCATACGGCTGCACAACTGATTAAACTCTTCAAAAGACTTTTAAATGAAAAATCAGTTGGGATTGATCGAATCAGATCTGATCGAGGAACTGAATTCATCAATCAAACACTTTCAAGCTTTCTAGAAAATGCTGGAATCAAGCATGAGCTCTCAGCAGCAAGAACTCCTCAGCAAAACGATGTAGCTGAGAGAAGAAATCGAACCCTTAAAGAAGCTGCTAGACAATGCTTGCTGATTCTGGCATTTCTCAAAGATTTTGGGCAGAGGCAGTAAAAACTGCATGTTATACTCAGAACAGATCAATGATTAATAAGAATCATATGAAAACACCATATGAGATATGGCATGGAAGAAAAAGTATAATTACTTACTTCAAAATATTCGGCTGTAGATGTTTTATTCATGATAATGGTAAAAATTAATTAAAAGTATTTGATGCCAAATCTGCAGAAGGAATATTCCTTGGATATTCATCAGTTAGCATAGCTTATAGAGTCTTTAATAAGAAAACCTTAAATGTTGAAGAATCTGCGCATGTTGATTTTGATGAAACTGTACTAACTGATAAGTCAACTGATCAAGTTGAGCTAGCTGATCGATTTACAGATATCAATTTGGAGGATGATGACAAAGATGAAAGTCATAACAATCAAGATATCCTTCAAACACCAGAACCAGAGATATTAGATCAACTAAATGAGCAGGAAGTAAATCCTGACAATCAGTTATTAATGCAAACTGATAATATTCAAATACCAACTGACGAGGCATCAACTGAAGCTGAAAATTGCACTCAGATGACAACTGAAGAAGTTGCTGATGCAACAAATACAGAATACAGATGGAGAAAATCACATCCACCTCATCTGGTAATAGGAAATCCATCTGATCCCGTAAGAACTCGCAATCAAATGTTAAATTTATTTATTCATTCAGCATTTGTTTCACAACTGGAACCAAAGAAAACTGATGAAGCTCTTGCTGATCCTAATTGGGTAAATGCTATGCAAGAAGAGCTAAATCAGTTCACTCACAATAATGTCTGGAACTTAGTTCCAAGACCAACTTCAAAAACCATTATAGGTACAAAATGGGTATACAGGAATAAACTAAACGAGGATGGTTCAGTTATACGCAACAAAGCAAGACTAGTAGCACAAGGATATAAGCAAGAAGAAGGAATTGACTACGATGAGACATATGCTCCAGTTGCAAGATTGGAAGCAATCAGAATATTTCTTGTTTACGCATCTCATAAAAACTTCAAAGTGTACCAGATGGATGTGAAAAGTGCATTTCTAAATGATCAGTTACAAGAAGAAGTATATGTTGAACAACCTCCAGGTTTTATAAATCATAAACTTCCTGATCATGTATACTATTTGAACAAAGCACTATGTGGTCTTAAACAAGCTCCCAGGGCTTGGTACGAAACTCTTTCAAAATTCCTAACTGATCATGACTTTTCAGTCGGATCAGTTGATAAGACCTTGTTCAAATTCACTAAAAATAATCATATTCTATTAGTTCAAATTTATGTTGATGATATAATTTTTGGGTCAACTAACCCCAAATTGTGCGAAAAGTTTGCTAAGTTAATGCAGGATAAGTTTGAAATGAGCATGATGGGTGAACTGACATTCTTTCTTGGACTGCAAGTGAAGCAATTGGAAACTGGTATATTCATTAGTCAAACAAAATATACAAAGGAGCTGCTAAAGAAATTTGGTATGGAATCATGTTCAGCCGCAACAACTCCCATGAGCTCATCAGTTAAATTAGACACTGACGAAGGGGGAATATCAGCAGAGGCGACATTATACAGAGGGTTAATAGGTTCATTGTTATACCTAACACCCAGTCGCCCATATATTGTTTTTGCTGTCTGTATGTGTGCCAGATTTCAAGCAAACCCTAAGCAATCACATTTCTCAGCTGCTAAAATAATTCTGAGATATCTTAAGGACACACAAAATGTTGGACTATGGTATTCCAAAGACTCCACCTTCAATTTATTTGGATACTCAGATTCAGATTATGCAGGATGTAAGCTTGATCGCAAAAGTACAAGTGGATCTTGTCAGTTCTTAGTAGATAGACTGATCTCTTGGTTCAGCAAGAAGAAGACATCCATAGCTACCTCAACAACAGAAGCAGAATATCTTGCTACTGGTAGCTGTTGTGCACAACTGATCTGGATTCAGCAACAACTGAAGGATTATGGAGTAACATCAACTGAATCGCCCATATTTTATGATAATACCAGCACAATTGCCATCACCTACAATCCAGTTCTTCACTCAAGGACCAAACATATAGATGTCAGGCATCACTTCATCAGGGATCATGCATTAAAGAAGGATATTCTGCTAGAATATATCTCAACTGAACAGCAAGCAGCTGACATCTTCACAAAACCATTACCTGAGGCTAAGTTTTCTTATTTTCGAAATATTCTTGGTTTAATCGATTTATCTTAGAAATTATTAGTAATATTGTTATACTAACAGAATTATATGCAGAAAATAAGAACACAACAAATAGAAAATAACACTTTATTATGAATACGAACGTTCTCATTTTACAGAAGATATCATGGCATTAACTGAATCTAGCCATGCTCTAACCCAATCATTTAACTCATAAATTCGAACTCTAGCAAATGCCCTAGATTTCGAAATCTTATCAACAACATGCCACTCTTTCCACAGCAATGCCTCCAAAAGACATTTGTCCTCAACTAAATCCCTAACATGCCTAACTTCAAAACGTTCAAGATACTTCAGTGCTCTTGCCTCCTGAGCACGAGTAGGAATAGCACCACTGTCACTAACCCTCTTCAATTCATGAATCTTCTCCCATGTTGACAACACCTTCTGCAGGACATATCTCTCCATTTTTCTTTTGATATTTAATAAACGAGGGGTTGATTGCTCAGTCACATGGACATGAGTGCTGCTGCATGCATCAGAATCGGACATATTGAAATGCTTTTGAACTGATATTAAATCACATCTTTTTATCACTATCATCTTATTTATAGGAAAATGACGATGAAGAAGCTGAAGAGTCTCAAGTCAATTAAAGAGTCTTTCACATATACCGAGGACTTTTAAGTTATCAGTTGTTCATTATCAACTGACACCAGTTTGATTTTTACTAACAGCTGTTTAAACAGTATCGGTTTATAATCAACTTATGACAATTAGTTTCTCAAAAGTTCATTTGTTTACTTATCACAACTGATGTCTCTTAGTGTTTCATTAGTTCACGTGTTTGAATCACATACAGATCATTGTGTGCAGAAACAAAGAAAAACGACGCATTATCAAAATAAACATTTTATTTATCCATAAATTTTGGAGAGAACTACATTTTCATAAGTTTCTTCTACACTAGCTATCCACATCCTCATCCAAACAGCTAGAGCTGAGGAAGAAGTCTTGCAAAAGCTGTGCGAAGAAGCGATGCTATTAAGAGTCTCCAGCTCCTTTCGAAACATCAGCTCATAGAGATGGCCCTCCTTGAAAGCTTCCACCTCTACAGAAATGTTTAAGTGCCTTCGCACTTCTCTCAGCTGGGCCATCCGCCTGCAGGTGGTAACCCTCCCAGAGTTGTACAGGAGCTCCAGCTCCTGTAACTCTTCCCAATAGGGAAGACTAGCATAGAAGACCTTGTCCTCTATAGCAGCTTTTTGAGCTTCAAGCGAAAGTGGAGAGACGTTTGAACTACTTGCTCCTTCCATTTCTTTTGTCTGCTGATACTTGTGACTAACTCTTCTACTTTTATTTATAGGCCAAGTCGAGGAAAATGAAAGGACACTTCCTTAAGTGACGATTACTCTACTAAGCCTGAGGATTTTCTTAATTAATCGGGCTTATTTTATTTTCTTTAACGCATCTATTTAGGGGGAATGGTGGTTTAAGAGGTTAACTGAGAAGACAGTCGTTAGTGTATTCTCAACTGAAAGGACTCAGCTTTACTAACTGATCGTTCAGTTGAATATTCCACTAATCTTCTCATATAAGTTAACTAATTAAACCTATTATATTCCAAATGAAATGACGTGACTGTCTGCCAAATCATGATGAATTTCAGTTTATAACATGGACACATTTTTAACCGCTCAAAATTGTATACACGCTTACAGCACACGTACACATATTTTTACTCAAAATTTTACTGGACTGACACGTGTCCGATAATTCAAACAGTCACAAACATCAGTACTTTACCCGCTTTGATTCAGTTCGTCTTCCTTACAATCACGATTATCCTCAATCCTCAAAGCAAATCTATATTTTTCGTTTCTACAGGAAATCATTCAGCTTTCAATGGCGACTCAAACTCCTGCTCACATATTAAATGCAATGGCTATCAACTTCGGATCCATTCTATCCTTTGGAGAATCGAATGTCAAGGAAGTATTTCAGAAACTTGACACTGCTGGATTAAGGACATTTTTGGGGCAATCCTCGCAAGAAATCTATCTCAAAGAAATTCAAGAATTCTATTCCAATGGCCATATCAATCCTGATGGGTATATCGAGTCAACGATCAATGGTCAGTTACTAATCATCTCGGCAGACTACTTTGGAGAACTCTTCTCCCTACCGTCTGATGGAATGGCTCTTCTTTCTGATGTTAAAGCATCGGAAGTTGAAGAGATGCAATCTCAGCTATCAGCTGATGGTCGGAAAATCAAAGTTTCTGATCCCAAGAAAGAACTGAAACATGAGGTTCAGTTGCTTGCGGATATTATTGCCAAAGGTCTATTAGCAAAAGCAGGATCGTTTGCTGCACTGACCTTGGAAAAATTTCAAGCCATTACTGTCATAATGGCTGAACGCAAACTCAACTGGAAGCATATTTTATTCAATACTCTGAAGAATATGTTTCTATCTCCCAAACATCCAAAGGGTTCGCAGTGCAGATAAGCTATTTGCTGAAAGTAAAGGGATTAGTGGTTGATGATTGCGAAAGTTTCTCAAAATTTAAAATCTTTAATGCGAAGAATACTCAACCACTCAAGACTAAGTTGGACATATCCCCTGCTAAATTTGTAAAGGTTAAAAAGGAGATTGGAATGCAGCATGCTGCTCCTAAATCAGTCAAGAGAGCCAAGAAGCTGGCCCAACTGAAGGCTACAAAGCGAAAACTGATTCTCAGTGAATTAGATTCTGAGAAAACTACATCTCCCAAACTTATCAAGAAACCATGGACACAAAGAACCAAACCAATACCAGCAGTGGAATCAACCATTACTGAGAAACTGTCTCAGTCAGCTGCTGAAAAGCCTATTCATGCTATTCCATTGCAAGTCATCCCTCCTGATGATACAGTTCCCACTGAGAAGATACCCACTAGAGTAAAAGCTCCCTTCACTCGTGTAAATCAACCCACTATTTTACCTCAGGCTAGACCGAAAGGAGTCATATTAAAGGAACCAGTCGAGTCTACCAAATCTGGATTACAAATTCCTCACATTCTAACCACGGAGAAGGGAAAAGGCAAGCTTGAGGAGGAGCCAAGGCCATCTCACACCATTCAAACTCATATTGATCTAGTTTGGGAGGAGGTAAATACATTTGCCACATCAAAACTCACAGTTTTTGATCGTTGGAAAAGCTTCAGAACTGAAATTTTTGCCAAGAAACTGAAACACAAATCCCAACTGAAGACATTTATTAAACTAGAAAAGATAGTTTTGAGAGTAGTTAAAGCTGCTACTATTATTCAAGCACTGGAAAGGAGACAATATTTCTTTGATCAAATACGGGCTAATCAACTAACTAAGATGGTTAGAAATTTGAAAGAAAACTACAACCCCACAGGGCCAACTGCATATCAAGATAGAGATGTGTTCATTCAATTGGATGCAGATCTTAGCGGTCTACACAGGGAAATAAGGTTTTGGGAACAAGATCAAGAACTTGTTATTCCAGAAAAATCTTCAGGAACAGAGGAATACAAATCTCAATCACCTCAGCAGACTGAATCTTTTGAAGATCTCATTGCTTAAAAGTCAGCCCAGGAGGTTCCCCAAACATCAACCAGGGATCAACATATGTACTCTGAGACTGAACTGACCTTCGCCAATATCGATAAAATCATTCAGTCAGTTGCTCAGGAAGCTCAAATTGAAGCACAAAATTTTGAATCCGTAGATCTTCTGATTGAACAAACAGAACAAGAAGTTCTAGTTACATCTGAAGACCCAGTTCAAACTTTTATTGCTGAAAAACATTTTCAATCTCCAGTTGATGAAGAACATACTCAACTCTCAGCTAATGCAGAACAAGATCAATTTTTTTTTGCTCCAGAAACAGTTCAGCTAGTAACATCTGAAACAGAAGAGCAAACTGAAGTGCTCACTCAGAACCAAGAGGAAACACTCACTAAATCCGTGGAAGAACAGTTGCCCAATATTGGAAATCTTCAAACTGAAGAACCACCCCAAGTTTCAGCTGTTAATCAAACAGAAGAACAAATCCATGATTCTCCAATAGCAGTTACCAAAGATAACCCTGTTATTCTAGAACAAAGTGTCTCTGATGCTCAGAACCAACCTTCCTCATCTCAAGGTCAAGAAGAGACAGTTGATCGCACTATGATAATTTTTACTCCACAAGAACAAGTGCCACATCAGGAAGATATAGGAGTCATGTCTCCTGAAATCTCAAATTCAGAAGCATTGTTCGAAGAAATCAATACCATCAAGACAAATATGAATCAAATAATGGATGCCATCAAATCCATTCAGTCCACCCAATACTATCATTCTGTCAAGTTGAATGGATCTGAAGATTTTGTTTTTGAAAAGCATAAGAATATTCAAGAAGTTGTAACTGAACTTTCAGTTGCCATAGAACACAAGCCGAACAAAGCTACAACTGCTGCTCTTTTCGTTGCTCAAGATGTAATCAAGCAACGAGTAAAAAGACTAGAAACCTCTGTTGCAAACAAAATAGACTCACTGCAAACCTCAGTTCTTACTGCCATCTCCAGTATTTCAGCCGATGTCGGCATTCTATCTACTGAAGTTCGACAATTGTCTATCAACATGGCTCAGTTTGACAAAAAGAGGGAAGTTAGTATGACTCAGAAAAAGCATTGAAGAGCATTTAGCAGCAGAAAAAGCATTGAAGAGCAGTTAGCAGTTTAGAAGTTTATTTTGAGACAATTTTTGTTAAGAAGCAGTCTATAAGAGTTCAATTCTTCAGTTAATAAATGCTTAGTTTTGTCAAACACCAAAAAGGGGGAAATTGTTGGAAACCAAATTTCGGAGTTTGACAAACTGAAGACACTAACTGAATTATGAAGACAACTGAATAATTAGAACCAGCTGAACTAATGACGAAAACTGATCAGTTGGAAACCGATCAGTTAATATACTCAGCCGCATAAGTTTCAGTCAAAACTGATCTCAACTGAATGCTTCTCGGGAAAGAACATTCAACCGACAAAATGACATAGTAAACAGCAAATGAATATGGAAAGCCGCACCTCAATCATTACAGCATAGAACAACGTATTTTGGCTACTGCAATTAAGACGCCGTATTACAATCAATGAAGAGAACATTGCCCAACAAATGATGAAGTGGCATTCAACGGATACTAGAATTCAAATGCATATCAAATTTATCGTTGAAAGCGAAGTATAAATATGACTGAAGAACAGTAGAAGAACAAGAGACGATCATTCAATCTTAAGCTTGCTATTACTCTGTCAAAATCTCAGCTCACTCTCACTTGATCTATTCGTAGCAATCAAGGCTACAAATCGAGCACACTAGCACTCTGCAATATTTGTGAATTCAATAGTGCTAAGATTAGTTACGCACAGAGATCATTTTGTATTACTAAGAGTTTCATTTTAGGCAGTGGGTAAGTCCTAACTGAAGTGGATCTGTACAAGTTTTGTATTGGATCAAAGTCTTTTAGTGAATATCCTATCCTTGGGATAGAAGGGGTGACGTAGGAGTAATTGAATTCTCCGAACATCCAGAAACAACTCTTGCATATTTCTTTCAGTTTCGTATTCTATCTTTCAGTCAGTTAATTTCCGCAACTACTCTAGTTTAACTGATTGTTATTGATTAACAATATTCCGAAATTCAGTTTGTCACCAAACTGAACTCAAATATTCGAAAAGACCAATTTTAATTGTGAGTGCTTATTCAACCCCCCTCCCCTTCTAAGCACTCTTGTTACGACAACCGATCCTATCAATGATTGTGTGTACCATAAGTTTAGTGGGAGTAAACATATTTTTCTGGTTTTATATGTTGATGACATTCTACTCGCTAGCAACGATATAGAGTTGTTGCATGAAACCAAGAGATTTCTAGCTAAGAATTTTGAGATGAAAGATCTTGGTGATGCATCTTTTGTATTGGGTATTCAGATACATCGGGATCATTCTCGGGGTATTTTTGGATTATCTTAGAAAGGCTATATCGAGAAAGTTCTCAAGCGATACAGGATGCAAGATTGTAAACCAACAGATACCCCTGTGGCTAAGGGAGACAAATTTAGTCTTAAAAACAATGCCCAAAGAATGATTTTGAGGAAAAAGAAATGCAGAAGGCTCCCTATGCATCTGCAGTGGGGAGTCTGATGTATGCTCAGGTTTGTACACGTCCAGATATTGCGTACGTGACAGGAATGTTGAGACGATATTTAAGTAATCCAGGAGTGGAACATTGGAAATCAGTCAAAAGGGTTTTACAGTACCTACAGAGAACAAAATATTACATGCTCATATATCGGAGGTTGGATCAGCTTGAGATCATTAGGTATACTGACTCCGATTTTTCTGGATGCCAAGATAGCATGAAATCTACGTCGGGCTACATCTATCTCCTTGCTGGAGGTGCCATTTGCTGGAAGAGTGCTAAACAGTCACTTATAGCTTCTTCCACCATGGCAGCTGAGTTTGTAGCATGTTATGAGGCATCCAATCACGGAATATGGCTGCAAAATTTTGTCACGAGGCTGCGCATTGTTGAGGGCATTGAAAAGCCACTAAGATTACATTGTGACAATAAATCAGCAGTTATGTATTCCAATAACAGCAGGAACTCGATGAAGCCAAAACATATTGACATCGAGTTTCTGGTTGTTAAAGAAAGAATTCAGAGTGGAAAGTTGTCTATTGAGCATATCGGTACAAACTCCATGGTTGCGGATCCGCTTACTAAGGGACTACCACCCAAACAGTTTCATGAGCACACTGCTATATGAGTGTTATGTCAATTGAGAAAATTCAGTTTAAGTGGAAGTTTGTTATTTTAAATGCTTTTCAGTTGTAGACATTTTCAGTTACAGTTATGTAAATTTATTTTCTGCAGAAATAAATTTTAAGTTAAGTCACACTCTGATTATGATTTAAAGTTTGATCTCAATAAGGTTAAAGGGAGGACCAGTTGGAAATAAGCATATTACGGTCACATTGCATGAAATTTCCATGCTACACATCCACTTCATGATCCATGTCATTCAGTTGTGTTGGCATATGTGACCATTGATGGGTCTAGTTACCTTGAGTTTAGCGAAGACTGCTTTGATCCTATGTTGATGTGATTGATGGACCAGATTAGTTATAGATACATTTCGGAATGACAACAATTTTGAGCTCATAAGGTTATTTTCACAAACATAATTATAAAGTTGCACATATAGCCCAAGAGGGAGATTGTTGGATCAATTTATTTATATGGGCTTATATATGAATAATTGCGGGTTGTCTATTAAATTAAGCCCAAAATAAAGTGATTAATTAATATTTCGGGTTATTGGGCTTTAATGTATCTAATGGGTTGTGGGTCTTTAATGTGTAGAGACATGAGTGTAATTTCTGTTTTTATGATGGGCTAAAACCGAAATATCAGAAGATATTGATAAACATTATCTATAAATATGAATCATGGTCCCCAGATCTCGCGTTATCACTTTCAGTATTTCTCTCCCCCATTAAGAAAATAGTTCTGAAGAGAAACTAAAGGATTCTCTAAAAGAAAGAGCGCGTAGATCCGGAAGATCAAGACACGTTCTAAACAATTCAGGATTATGGCTTCAGGTACGCTTCCGCTTAAGTTTTCATTCAAATTCTTGATGATTTATCATGATGGATTCTGCGGTTTATGGGTTTTCCCAAACACCAATATCAAGTTGATTTGTATTTGAAACCGATGAAGGCTAAGAAAGTGTTGGAGGAAAAAGTGAAAAGAGCAGAAGAGGAAGAAGAACGGAAATATGACGAAAGAACCATCGAGGAATGGACAAGACGATACGTCAAAGTCGATGCACCCATGGAACTCATTCTGAAGGCAAACGAGATGGTTGGATTCACCAATAGCACGGGTCGTCCTAGGCCTCTAACTTGGCTTATGGTTCTTGAAAATATCGACATAAAATGTTGTACCGAGGTGGGAAGAAAATGGCTTGATTTCTATTGTTGCTGCCACAACCCCCGAACAATAAAAATCATCGTAACTTATCATCTTCGATTCTCTTGTATTTTGACTTTAGCAGAAAAACACGAAGCAACCAAGCCTGAGACAATCAGGAAATCAGTAGTGTCTATTTAGAAATGATTCATTAGAAATACTACTTGGGCTGGACTTAGGTCAGAGGCTAGCAGGCTCTGTCATCTGGGTTTGACCCATTTTGAAAATATACATTTGTCTTGACCCAAAAAGACTAAAATGTTAAGATTCGTGATGCCTCCTTTTGTCTGTTTATATTTTTTGAAAATATTTTTTGTTCTTTGAAAAATTTAAATTAGCATATTCAGATAAATTTTAAATTCTTCAATCAGCGTTGTTTAAAATATTATTTTAATTTCGTTTTATTATTATATTACATTTTAACTCAAAAACTTTACAAGAAAGACAATAACAAAATATGTAACACAATTTCGAATAAAATTTCTAAAAATAAGTATTTGTAAAATAAATTATACGGAATATAAATTTTAAATTTATTCACCCAATCTACATATATCAAATATTATTTAATACACAATTTTTAATGTCAATATTATGTAAATCAACCTTGACAAATAGTTAGGGGAAAATAAGTAAATTTTATTTGCTATTACACTCTGAAGAGGCTACTATAGAGGTCTCATAGCATAAGCAGCTCTCCTGAAAACCCACTCAACACAGATGAAAGTAATTTCTCCCAACAACAAAATAACAGCAATTCATGCGGGAAAAAAACTTAGAAGTTGAATAGCAAAAACGTTTAATCATCATGAAATAACTCTATATGGCTGCTTCGTTAGAAACAAATGAAACATGAAAGAAGAGTCGCAGTGAATAGAGAAGATTGATATAGTAATTTCTAATTTTAATTTCAGAATTCTAAAAAGGTGCATCTTGAAGCTCCCAGTAACTAACCTAGAGCTTAATCCGGAAACAACCGTCAAATACTAAACACACTGGTAAAAAAAAAAAAAAAAGAAGAAGTTTACGGGAAAGAGAAGACCGAAAATATGAATTCCTCGGGATTGCGAGTAGGTTTATTCTGGCATGGATTCTGAACTCAAGAAATAATAACACACACGTATATTTTTGGTGACCTGCCACCGTACCAAAACAGGCCCATTTCAACTTTTTTGTGATTTTTTATATGTAGATAAAAGAAATTGGGCAAAAATTTGTGTGAGACGATTTCATGGGTAGTATTTATGAGACAGATCTCTTATTTGGGTCACCTATAAAAAAATATTACTTTTTATTATGAATATGAGTAGGGTTGACCCGTCTCACATATTATGATCCGTGAGACGGTCTCACATGAAACTCACCCAAAGAACAATGGGATATAAGTAATAAATTGACACACCATTACTTTTAATATATTTTTGTTAGAAACAAAAATAAAATAGATTTAGCACTATCTTGTCTTGTACTGTATTTTGTTTATAAGTTAGATTTGAGCGAAAAACAGAAGGAAAACAAGGCAGGATCCGAACAATGAATACCATATGTGTATTTATACGTGTATAGATCAACAATATTGGCTTGAAGCATCCAACAAGCAAAATGTTATTAAAGTTTGAGCACACAGTAGTTTCAAGAGTAAGTATACATTTTGTAACAATTCTGTTTTCTATATTCAAACACCATAATCACAATCTACTTGACTGTGTTACACACAAATTTCAGACTATGTTTCGTGTAGATACTTACCGTAGCGCTTGCGGCCTCGAGTCTGATTCTTGCGCTTGACTAATTAGCGAAGAGTTCCAACTGCCTTTTTGTAAGTGTAGAACTTTGCCACAAGGAGAAAGGCCCAAAGATTCAGCATGCTAAGCCCGGCCAAGAGCCAAAAAAAGTAATGAAGGTGACCATAGTTAAGATTATCCGGTATCCACCCCAGTTTCCCATTCCGGGTACTTATTTTCGTGACGATAGTCACGAGTAACGTGCTCAAGTAGTTTCCAAGAGCAACGGTCGTTAGCTGAAGAGCAGAGCACAGGCTTCTCATGGCGTCGGGTGCCTGCTCGTAGAAGAACTCGAGCTGGCCGATAAAAAAGAACACTTCGGCGCATCCTATAATGAAATATTGTGGAACCTGCCAGAAAATAGACATTGGTATTTGTGTCAGCTCATAATAGTTATTTCTTTTCACGATTCTAAGCCTAACGAGCTCAAGAATCCCTGCACAGAGCATGGAGAATATAGAGATGAAGAGGCCAATCCCCATTCTCTGAAGTTGAGTAATCCCATTTTTGTGGCCTGTGAATCTTCTAGCAACTGGGACTATGATTCTGTCATAAATCGGCACCCAGAAAATTACACTGAGAGTGTCGAAAATCCCGATTGATGCAGCAGGAATTTCGAAATCTCCCATGTGGGGATTCATGGTTAAACCTTGCAACACAAACAAAGTGCCCATTTGGCCGTATGCGGTGGCGAATATGATACCCGTAGCCCACACCGGCAGTAGTCTTATAATGGCTTTCAGTTCTTCAACCTGAGTCACAGTGCAAAGTCTCCATGGATCTACCGAGCCCTTTATGCGGTCAGATTGTGTCTGTACTGCTGCTTTGTCAAAAAAACTGCATTTGAAAGCGTAGATGTCAGATGAATTTTTCACAAAAAGCATTTGCTGGTAAACTTGGTGAACCTGAGACTTCATTTGAGGGGGCGATTCAACAGATTTTTGGGCTGAATTTGTAATTTTAGCAACTAAAATTTTGAAATCATTTTTGGTGGGAGATCGCCCCTGCTGACACTGCTTGCCATTGACGCCAATTGCAGCGTCAAGATGATTCTCAGGTACTCAGACTAGACATTTCATATCAGATTTACCCAAGATCTTTTGTGTGCTCAATCTTGCGGCTTCCTTTGATAGTAGATTCGGTATTCACGGTTTCAAACAACATCGAGGAGTCTGCCGGGACTTTAGCTCTGTATTTCCTGAAAGATGCTACCAGAACTTGACCGATACGTGTAAGGGGGCTGCCACCAGGCTTTTGGTTACGATACAATCTAGTACCAGAAAAGAAAAATACCACGGCTATCGCCATGGCCACAGCAGGAATACCAAATCCCCATCCCCAACCAACATTGGTTTGTACCCAAACCAAGACAGAAGCAGCAACAAGGGCACCGATATTGATTGACAAGTAGAACCAATTAAAGAAAGAGCTTTTATGGTTCTTTTCTACATCGTCCGTATCATCAAACTGATCGGCCCCAAAGGAGGAAACGCATGGCTTGATCCCACCAGTCCCAAGTGCTACAAGGTAAAGTGCTGCGAAGCAAATAACAGCTTGCATTTTTGACGCGTGACAGTTGTCGTTTCCACGGCAAGTTGGTTTTAGGCCTGGGACCGATGCCGATAATGTCAGCAACGTCATCCCCTGAATTCGAAATTCAAAAATAGACGTCACTTTTTCTCAGTTCCTTTTTCACACCTAATATCAATAAGTTCAATCCAAGGATAAAGCATAAACCTACCCTGCATATGATGACATTATACAATATAACCATTTCCCTGTACCCATCGAGATTCAAGAAAATCAGTTTCTTTTTCTTTTAAAAGCTAAGCATGACTATGGATCAAAATCTACTGGCCCCTCGCATTTCAACCATAACAATGAATCTGCAACATCTGACTAGCAGAGTGACTAAAAACTTACAATAACATAAATGGTAGAAAAGCATGCTATTGTCAAGTATCTTCCAAGATATGCATCAGCCACAAAGGCTCCAAGGAGTGGTGTGATATAGCAGGTTCCCGACCAATTCGTCACGTTGTTGGAAGCAGTTGTGCTGTGTTGGCCAAGTCTTTTCTTGAAATAAACCACTAGATTGGAGCTCATCCCATAGTATGCTAATCTTTCACAGCACTCATTTCCTGCCACCCCAAGTTAAAAAAATTACCAGACAATTTTTTCATGAAGAACAGTTAAAAGTATATCGAAGCCTTACCGATCCAATTAGAATCAACTTGGGGGACGAAAGCCGCAATTTTAAAAGAATTAAATAAAAATTCATCGCCCTTTTCCCAGAAAACGGGGTGATATTGACTTTTAAATACAAGAAATTTCAAAACATTTTCAGGGCTTTCAAGATTATTGTGGTTATCAGTACCTAAAATGTAAGGACAGGCTCTCCATGTTCCAGTTTCACTCTTTTTGGCAGGGTTACCACGATAATCCACAGTCCCATCTGTAGTGATCAAACTACCTTCTTCCATGGCAGGGTTACCACGATAATCCACAGTCCCATCTGTAGTCATCAAACTATATTCTTCCATGGCTAATTCAAAGAACTGAGTTCTGTCAACTGTTATGCTCAATACTAATACTGAAGCACAGACAAATAACAAAATACAAAGGAATACTCCAAAAGTAATCAAATTGCTGAATTGGGATCTTGAATCAAACAAAGAACCATTCGTCCACAATATTTAACAGCAAAATTATCATCAAAATACAAAAAGAAGCGTAAGCACTATGTGTCATCATTCATAGACCAATCAAACACTTGTGGGAAACTTGTACTCTTCTCAATAAAAAAAAATCAGGTTAGCGAAATACATGGGAAGCTCTACAGTTTTTGAAAGGCATAACCAAATTATTGCGGATTGGATGATGTCATCTGTGGGATCTGACTTCTTGACTGTGGACTAAGAGATCTGGCAGCATTAAAAAGAATCCAAGAGAGCGGACGACTGGCAGTGTGAACGCTGGAATCTCTCTGCATAATGTGGTCCCAGTGTAGCTGAGGTTTGGATTTTTATTCAAACTTTTAATTATTTGTAGATTGTAGATGTTGATTAATTTTTTTTATAAATTATTTATTAATGTTATTTTCCTCAGGTAATCTATATCTATATATATTTATATATATATATATTGTTGAAAATATAATATTAAAATATGTATGTTGAATGTTGAATGTTGAAAATTAGGTAAAATTAGGTGTTGAATATTGAAAATTAGTGTGTGATGATGTATGTAATGAGGTAATTTATTTTGGAATATTTGTATATGAAACTCTATAAATAGAGCACTCATTTGTGAATGAAATAACAATTGAGTTGAGAGAAAAATATTATAAAGTGTGTAGTTTGATAATTTTGAGAGTTTGAGATTTTTACTTTTTACCGTAAATTTTTACTTTTTCACAACACGTTATCAGCACGAAGCTCTAAAAGTCCTACATATTTTTCCAAGCTCCAAACAGAAGAAAAAGGTAACAAAAGTAATTATATTTATTTTACTGTTATTTGTTTATTGTGTATTTATTTAATATACAATATAATGTTATTATTAGAAATAATAAAAATAAATTTTTCATAAACTTGTTATAAATCCTGGGAGGATGTTAAGACGACATCCCACACTCTCGGTAAGGGATACGACAAGTATAAAAGCCTATAAGGTTTTTAAACAAAATAAATTATGACAGTCGTTATAATATTATGATATGATATATATAATTATTTAAACATGTCTAATATTATATATACCATATTATTACCATAAAATTATACAAATACATACATTTATTCTTTTATTCACCAACGGTCATAAACGGTAACAAAACGGCTAGTTTTTGCCCTATAAATATGATCTCTCAAACTCATTCAATCACCCCAACTTTCTCTTCTTCTCTAAAAATTATTCTTCATCAAATTTTCGGAGAAAAAAGAAGATGGCTTTCGCAAGGTTATTTTTAATTATTTTAGTTATCATACTCACGAGTCTTGTATTTATCGGAGAATATCCTCCTCGTGTGTTTTCTTTATTTTTACGAATACTTGTACTTGTTGTTTATCCATTACTTTGTATTGCAATATTCATTAACTAATAAAATGCATCGTGATTTTTAGTACCACCATGGCAAACTTGACAAAGCTCGAATTCATCGCTCTTGACATTACTGGGAAAAATTATATGCCATGGACTCTAGATGTAGAAATGCATCTTGAGTCATTGGGTCTAAGCGAGACCATTAAAGAAAATGGCATATGCACGTCACAAGAAAAGGCAAGAGCCATAATATTTTTACGTCGACATCTCGACGATGGATTGAAATGTGAATATCTGACTGAAAAAAATCCCATGGCTTTGTGGAAGGGATTAAAAGAAAGATTTGAACATATAAGAGAAGTTATACTTCCGACCGCCCGGGATGAATGGAATACATTAAGATTCCAAGACTTTAAAAAAGTCAGTGATTACAATTCGGCGATGTATAGAATAATCTCGCAATTGAAATTTTGTGGCCATGAGATTACTGAATCTGAGATGCTTGAAAAAACATTTTCCACATTTCATGCATCAAATATTACTCTACAGCAACAATATAGAGTACGTGGATTTGCCAGATATTCTGAACTCATCGCCTGTCTTCTTGTGGCGGAAAAGAACAACGAGCTTCTAGTGAGAAATCATCAGTCCCGACCCACTGGATCAACAGCATTTCCCGAAGTAAATGCTGTAAATAAAAATGAATTTAAACCTCGAAACCAAAATCAAATTCAAAGACAAGATTTTGGTCGAGGTCGAGGTCGAGGTCGTGGACGTGGACGTGGACGTGGATTTGGTCGTGGTCGTGGTCGAGGCCGTGGTTTTGAAAATAATAGAGATAGTTATTTTTATAACTCATCTCAAAAGAGCGTCCCAAACCATCCACAGAAAAGGCATCATGAGAATACAAGTGTTAATGAGGATCACTCAAAAAGATATGAAAGTTCTTGTTACAGATGTGGTACTCCAGGACATTGGTCCAAAGTTTGTCGAGCCCCTGAGCACCTTTGTAAACTTTATAAAGAATCATTAAAGGGGAAAGAAAAGGAGACCAACTTCACTGAACGCAGTGACCGTTTGAGTGATTCAACTCATCTTGATGCTGGTGATTTTATGAATGATTTCTCTGGAAATGATCAACATGTTGGTGGGATAGAAATGAACAATTTTGATGCTGCAGATTTTCTAAATGATTTTTCTGAAAATGAACAATATAGTGGTAGAATATAAATGTACAATAATTTGTTTTTCATGTATTCATAGAATAATGTTTTATTGTATAATTATGATATGTGTTATATTTAAATATATATTGCCAGTAATTTATTTCATTGCATATTTTTTTTGAAGTTCAAATATGGAAAATGCAATGAGCAAAACTGAAGTTTGCATACCCGATAGTGGTACAACGCACACTATCCTCCGAGATAAAAGATATTTCTTGGAACTAAAACCAACAAAAACAACGGTGAATACAATATCAGGTCCTGTAGACTTGATTAAAGGATGTGGTAAAGCACAATTTTTGTTACCTAATGGTACAAAATTTTTGATCAATGATGCTTTATATTCACCACAATCGAAAAGAAATTTGTTGAGTTTTAATGATATATATTCCCATGGGTATGATACTCAAACAATGAATGAAGGGAATGAGAAATATATGTGTCTTATCACATATAAATCAGGAAAGAAATATGTGATTGAAAAATTACCAATGCTCCCTACTGGATTGCATTATACACATATAAGTCCCATTGAATCAAACATGGTAGTTGATAATTCTTCGATATTAACCAATTGGCATGATCGATTGGGACATCCTGGTTCAACAATGATGCGAAGAATTATAGAAAATACACATGGTCATCCGTTGAAAGACCAGAAGATCTTTCAGAATAATAAGTTTCAATATAAAGCTTGTTCTCTCGGAAAACTTATTATAAGACCATCACCAGGCAAAATCCAAACTGAATCACCAATGTTTCTTGAACGTATTCAGGGTGATATTTGTGGACCAATCCATCCACCATGTGGACCATTCAGATACTTTATGGTATTGATTGATGCCTCCAGCAGATGGTCACATGTATGTTTATTATCAACTCGAAATGTTGCATTTGCAAGATTACTTGCTCAAATAATAAAATTGAGAAATCAATTTCCCGATTATACAATCAAGAAAATTAGACTTGATAATGCTGGTGAATTTACTTCCCAGACTTTCAATGATTATTGTATGTCTATGGGAATCATTGTTGAGCATCCTGTTGCTCATGTACATACACAGAATGGATTGGCTGAATCATTGATTAAACGTCTGCAAATGATTGCTAGACCAATGATTATGAAAACAAAACTCCCTATTTCTATATGGAGACATGCAATTTTACATGCCGCTGCATTAATTCGCATCAGACCAAGTGCATATCATAAATACTCCCCAATACAGCTTGCATTTGGTAAAGAACCAGACATTTCTCATCTGAGAATTTTTGGATGTATGGTGTTTGTGCCTATTGCACCACCGCAACGAAAGAAAATGGGACCTCAAAGAAAGGTTGGAATTTATATCGGTTATGATAGTCCATCAATCATTCGATATCTTGAACCTCAGACAGGAGACGTGTTCACAGCACGTTTTGCTGATTGTCATTTTAATGAGGAAATCTTCCCAATGTTAGGGGGAGAACAGAAACATACCGAAAAGGAAATTACGTGGTATGTATCATCATTGTTACATATGGATCCAAGAACAAAACAATGTGAAAAGGATGTACAGCAGATTGTGCACTTGCAAAGAATAGCAAATCAAATACCAGATGCATTTGCAGACACAAAAGGGGTAACTAAATCATATATACATGCTGCAAATGCCCCTGCTCGAATTGAAATTCCAAAGAAACAAATGGAAGATACTCATGATGTCATTAAACGCCTGAAACGTGGAAGGCCAGTCGGTTCCAAGGATAAAAATCCTCGTAAAAGAAAATTCATAGAGAAACACGATGATCACAAAATAAAGAATGATATTTCTGAAGAAACACATGATGATCACAAAATAGAGAATGATGTTCCTGAAGAAACACATGATGATGAAAATGTTCTGTCAGAACCACAAACTGACGAGAATCATGAAATCTCTATCAATTACATTAATACTGGAAAAATATGGAACCGAAAAGATATAGAAGAAATTGATGATATATTTTCTTATAATGTGGCAATCGACATCATAAATGATAACGAAGATCATGAACCAAAATCTTTTGGTGAATGTAAAAATCGGCAGGATTGGATAAAATGGAAAGATGCCATCCAGGTTGAATTGGATTCGCTAAATAAACGTAATGTTTTTGGACCTATAGTCCTTACACCTGAAGGTGTAAAACCTGTTGGATACAAATGGGTTTTTATTCGAAAGCGAAATGAGAAAAATGAAATAGTAAGATATAAAGCTCGACTTGTTGCACAAGGTTTTTCTCAAAGGCCTGGAATTGATTATGAAGAAACGTATTCTCCTGTGATGGATGCAATTACATTTCGGTATTTGATTAGCTTGGCGGTATCTGAAAATTTAGAAATGCATCTTATGGATGTTGTTACAGCTTACTTATATGGATCACTTGATAGTAATATATATATGAAAATCCCTGAAGGATTTAAGATGCCTGAAGCACAAAGTTCAAAACCCAGAGAATGTTATTCTGTGAAATTACAAAGATCATTATATGGGTTAAAGCAATCCGGCCGAATGTGGTATAATCGGCTAAGTGATCACTTGATGAAGAAGGGATATGTAAATAATTCAATATGCCCTTGTGTTTTCATTAAGAAAACAACATCCGGATGCGTAATTATTGCTGTATATGTTGACGATTTAAACATCATTGGAACGAGTAAGGAAATTCAAGAAGTTGTGTCATACTTGAAGGAAGAATTTGAAATGAAGGATCTTGGAAAAACCAAGTATTGTCTGGGTTTGCAAATTGAACAAAAAGAATGTGGAATGTTTGTTCACCAGACAAATTATACAGAAAAGATCCTTAAACGTTTTAATATGGATAAATCAAATCCTTTAAGTATTCCAATGGTTGTTAGATCATTAAACATAGAAAAGGATCCATTCCGTCCATGTGAAGATGATGAAGATATTCTTGGTCCAGAAGTACCATATCTAAGTGCCATCGGTGCCCTTATGTACCTTACAAATTGTACAAGGCCTGATATATCTTTTGCCGTGAATCTGTTGGCAAGATTTAGCACATATCCAACAAAGAGACACTGGAATGGAATTAAACATATATTCCGTTATCTACGAGGAACGACAGACTTGGGACTTTTGTATTCAAAAGATGCTAATCCAAGTATAATTGGTTATGCTGATGCTGGATACTTATCTGATCCACACAAGGCACGTTTCCAAACTGGATATGTATTTACTCGTGGAGGCACTGCAATTTCTTGGCGTTCACAGAAACAAACACTAGTAACAACTTCATCAAATCATGCCGAGATTATTGCACTACATGAAGCAAGCCGTGAATGTGTGTGGTTAAAATCAATGACCCAACATATCCAAATCTCATGCGGATTATCATTCGACGAGAAACCTGTGATACTATATGAAGATAATGCTGCATGTGTTGCTCAAATGAAAGAAGGATACATAAAAAGCGACAGAACTAAACATATTCCTCCTAAGTTCTTCGCATTCACCAAGGAGCTTGAGAAGAATAAATGTATTGATGTTCGTCACATTCGATCAAGTGAAAACTCATCAGATCTCTTCACAAAGGCACTTCCTACGTCAATATTCAGAAAACACATATATAATATTGGGATGCGCAATCTACGAAATTTGTGAAGAACTGTTCATGTCAACATCAGGGGGAGTTTACGTGACTGCACTCTTTTTCCCTTACTATGGTTTTTATCCCAATGGGTTTTTCCAAGTAAGGTTTTTAACGAGGCAGTATAAAAACACGTAATGAAGACAATCATTATGATCATCATCACAAGTGGGAGTGTTGAAAATATAATATTAAAATATGTATGTTGAATGTTGAATGTTGAAAATTAGGTAAAATTAGGTGTTGAATATTGAAAATTAGTGTGTGATGATGTATGTAATGAGGTAATTTATTTTGGAATATTTGTATATGAAACTCTATAAATAGAGCACTCATTTGTGAATGAAATAACAATTGAGTTGAGAGAAAAATATTATAAAGTGTGTAGTTTGATAATTTTGAGAGTTTGAGATTTTTACTTTTTACCGTAAATTTTTACTTTTTCACAACATATATATATATATATATATATATATAAAAGCAGAGTTTTTGCCAAAAATAATAATTTTCCGCCAAAATGTCATTTCTAAAAAAAGAAAGATTTATTATGATTATTGATATATGTATACTGCAATAAATGATCATTTCAATTATTGTTTGTATTTGATACTCCATGGAAGACAGGCCCATCAAGGGCCCTATTATCCCTGGCCCATCCCTAGCCCAAATGGAAGACAGGCCCACCAAGGGCCCAGGTATTCTCCTATAAATATCAGGTTTGAGTGTTAATTCATTCATTCAATATATTGTTCTCAGCAGCACCCTTAGCTGTTCCCCCCATATATCCTCAGTCACTGACTTGAGCGTCGGAGGGGCTACGCCAGGACACCCTCCTGGCCCCCTCCTAACGATCTTATTTGTGATTTCAGGCTCAGGGTAATTTCAACACCTGCGTCTGGACTAGTGACACTTGCTGGGAGCTGACCCTAAATTTCCCGTGAGTATCACTTGGCGCCGTCTGTGGGAACACTTGGGTTGAGACGTAGAGATGGTAGCCAAGAAAGGAAGTAGAAGAGCTACCTCAGCATCATCGCGTCCTCATAGAGGACCCGAACAGTCTCATGTTGAGACAAGACAGGAACAACCGCGTCTCGAGACGAGACAGGAACAACATCATCCAGAGACAAGAACCGAGCAGCCCCTTCATGAGACAAGGGTCGAGCAACCCCGTCCCGATGAGAATGTGGGGAACTTGACCCTAGAACAGTTGGGCCAATTTATCACCCGGACAGTGGATGAGGCCATGAAGAGGAATCAAGAGTCTGTGTTTGCCGAAGAGCAGGTCGCTCGTCAGGAGCGAGAGAAGAATGTGGAGGGCAGTCAGAGTAGGGTGGAGGAGACGCGACCCTTCTCAAGTGAGGAGAATCCGGAGATGGAGGAGATGTGGAAGGAAATACAGATGTTGAGGCAGCAATTGGGGACCAGAGCGCCGACACCCAAGAGAGGAAGTCCTTTTTCACTAGCCATTTTAGAAGAAAGGCTTCCTCCAAATTTTCGACAGCCGAATGTTGGAGAGTATGATGGACATACTGACCCCGAAGAGCATTTGGAGAGATTTGAGAATGCAGCTCTGTTGCACCAATATTCAGATGGAGTCAGGTGTAGGGTTTTTCTGGGCACGTTGGTGAGGTCAGCCCAGCAGTGGTTTAACACTTTGCAGCCCAGCTCTATACGTTCTTTTGGGGACTTCTCAGCTGCCTTCTTGCACCGATTTGCTAGCAGCAAGAAACACCAAAAAAACTATTTGAGCCTGTTTGTGGTGAAACAACAAGAAGCTGAAACTTTGCGAGAGTTTGTCCAGCGTTTCAACAACGTAGCATTGGAGATACCAACGGCCACTCCTGACATCATGATAAGTGCCTTTACCCAGGGACTTAGAGGAGGAGAATTTTTCAAATCGCTTGTCAAGAAACCTCTGTCGAGCTATGATGATTTGTTAGTTCGGGCGGAAAAATATGTAAATCTAGAGGATGCCCAGCGGCACAAGAGGATGGAGCAGCGGCCCGGGGGAGGAAGAGTTGAGAGAGCGGAGAAAGGAGGAAGGAAGAGGCGCGTAGGGGAAAGGGAGGAGGATAAAGCTAGGGACAGAAGACAATTCTCATCACATGTTCCTCTGGATAGGAGTCGTGACGAGGTGATGGAGGTGAGGGAGTCCGAGGGGAGGTGGAAGAAGTCGCGAAGGGCTAAGAGCAGTGTTAGATTGCCTTCGCGGGACAGACGAGAAGGATCCGCATCCGAGAGTCGACCAAGGTCTCGCCCGTCCCCTAGGAGTGGTCAAGGCCCTCCATGGATAAATCAGAGGGTCGGAGAGCAGAGAGGGGAGGGTAGAGGTCAAAATGTTCCTCAGGAGCTCGTCGAACCGAGGAGGGAAACGAATGAGGATAACCACCCTACGAGAGGAATGATTCATATGATCTCAGGCGGTGATACTGATGGAGACTCTGGACGGGCTCGGAAAGCACAGAGATGAAAGTTGGAGAATACGCCGGGCAAGGCTCTAAAGAGGCTCAGGAAGGTTTACCACCTTAGAGAGTATTAATCTTGACTCGAATTTTGCTGTATTTTGTTTCTGAGTTTGTCTTATGTTATTAATTCAAATTTAATAAAGCCAAATTCTTATATTAAGTTCGTGGATGTTGTATTATGATGATGAAATGAATTTTATTTTCCTGCTACGGCATCGCCTAGCAGAGGACCAGAGTGGATGGGGAGAATTAAATTTTATTTTTCCTACTAAGGCATTGTCTAGCAGAGGAGCAGAGGCGGCGAGGAGAAGAATGTTATTTTCCTGCTAAGGCGTCGCCTAGCAGAGGAGTAGAGAGTGAGGGTGGAGAATCTTTATTTTCCTGCTAAGGCATCACCTAGCAGAGGAGCAGAGTTGGGGATGAGAAAAATTTTATTTTTCTGCTAAGGCGTCGCCTAGCAGAGGAGTAGAAAGTGAGGGTGGAGAATCTTTATTTTCTTGCTAAGGCATCGCCTAGCAGAGGAGCGGAGTTGGGGATGAGAATTTTCATTTTCCTGCTAAGGTATCACCTAGAAGAGGAGTTAGAGGGTGAGGAGGTTGAATTTTTATTTTCCTACTGAGGCATCGCCTAGTAGAGGAGCTAGAGAGTGACATGTGAAATCTTTATTTTCCTGCTAAGGCCCGGCTTAGCAGAAGAGTTAGAGGGTGGAGGTGTTGAATTTCTATTTTCCTGCTAAGGTATCACCTAGCAGAGGAGTTAGCGAGTGGAGGTGTTGAATTTCTATTTTCCTGCTAGGGCCCGGCCTAGCAGAGAAGTTAGAGGATGGAGGTGTTGAATTTTTATTTTCCTGCTAAGGCCCGGCTTAGCAGAGGAGTTAGAGGGTGGAGGTGTTGATTTTATTTTCCTGCTAAGGCATCGCCTAGCAGAGGAGTTAGAGGGTGGGCGCGTTGAATTTTATTTTCCTGCTAAGGCATCGCCAAGCAGAGGAGTTAGAGGGTGGGCGCGTTGAATTTTATCTTCCTGCTATGGCGTCACCTAACAAAGGAGTTAGAGGGTGGAGATGTTGAGTTTTTATTTTCCTGCTAAGACCCGGCTTAGCAGAGGAGTTAGAGGGTGGAGGTGGTGAATTGTTATTTTCCTGCTATGGCGTCGCCTAGCAGAGGAGCAGAGTGGAGGGTGAGCGTGGGGGCAGGGGCGAAGCGGGGGCGAGGGTGAGCGTGGGGGCAGTGGGCGAGGCTATGTATATGAGCGGCAGAGATGGGCTGGGCGAGCGTGGCAGAGGCGTGGAACGCTGTGAAGGAGAGGGCGAGGTGTGGTGTGCGAGGGCGTGGGGCGAGATGGGCTGGGCGAGCGTGATGGGCGAGCGGCGAGGCTGCGTGTGAGGGCGAGGCTAGAGCGTGGGGCGAGATGGACTAGGCGAGCGTGAAGGACGAGGCGAGGGTGGAGATGTTGAGTTTTTATTTTCCTGCTAAGACCCGGCTTAGCAGAGGAGTTAGAGGGTGGAGGTGGTGAATTGTTATTTTCCTGCTATGGCGTCGCCTAGCAGAGGAGCAGAGTGGAGGGTGAGCGTGGGGGCAGGGGCGAAGCGGGGGCGAGGGTGAGCATGGGGGCAGTGGGCGAGGCTATGTATATGAGCGGCAGAGATGGGCTGGGCGAGCGTGGCAGAGGCGTGGCACGCTGTGAAGGAGAGGGCGAGGTGTGGTGTGCGAGGGCGTGGGGCGAGATGGGCTGGACGAGCGTGATGGGCGAGCGACGAGGCTGCGTGTGAGGGCGAGGCTAGAGCGTGGGGCGAGATGGACTAGGCGAGCGTGAAGGACGAGGCGAGGGCGTGATGGGCGAGCGTGAAAAGCGAGGCGAGGGCGTGATGGGCGAGCGGCGAGGATGCGGGGAGGGCGAGGTGAGCGTGGGGCGAGATCGGCAGGGCTAGCGAGGGGATGTGGGCGAGACTGCGTGTGTGGGGCGAGGCTGTGTATGTGGGCGAGGGTGCTGCGCTGGCGAGGGTGGTGAGGACGGTGCTGTGCAGATGAACGCTCGGCGCAGCTGCTGTGATAGCGGGAGCGCCGGGCGCAAGGGCGGTCGAGCGGAGGAGGAGCGTGCGAATGAGGTGTAAGAGGGAGAGTTCAAGGACAACACAACTAATCGAACTTTGAACCTACGATTCAGTTCGACTTGGGAGGGGGAGACTGGTGATACCCCATGGAATACAGGTCCACCAAGGGCCCAGGTATTCTCCTATAAATATCAGGTTTGAGTGTTAATTCATTCATTCAATATTTTATTCTCAGCAGCACCCTTAGCTGCTCCCCCCATATATCCTCAGTCACTGAGTTGAGCGTCGGAGGGGCTACGCCAGGACACCCTCCTGGCCCCCTCCTAACGATCTTATTTGTGATTTCAGGCTCAGGGTAATTTCAACACCTGCGTCTGGACTAGTGACACTTGTTGGGAGCCGACCCTAAATTTCCCGTGAGTATCACTTGGCGCCGTCTGTGGGAACACTTGGGTTGAGACGTAGAGATGGTAGCCAAGAAAGGAAGTAGAAGAGCTACCTCAACATCATCGCGTCCTCATAGGGTTAAATTAGTTTTTTAACCCTATCAATATTTAATTAGTTTATTTAATTTTTCTAAAAATAAAATTGGTTAAGTGTTAAAAGTTATCACTACAACAAGGTTTTCCATCATTAATTTACCATTTAATAATCATAATTTTTTTTTTATCTCAAATACATATTATTTCGAAATTACCTTAATTTGAAAGAATTAATATGTTGTAGTTTTCTTCAAAAACCATATGTATATAGTATATCTTGAATTGTCTTCTTAAAAATTCAAATAAGAGAGCACAAAAATCTATATCTATATATATAAAAGCAGAGTTTTTGCCAAAAATAATAATTTCTCGCCAATATGTCATTTCTAAAAAAGGAAAGATTTATTATGATTACTGATATAAGTGTACTGCAATAAATGATCACTTCAATTATTGTTTGTATTAATTATATCAGTTCATTTAATTCAATTTTGAATTTCATTAATTTTATATTAATTCAAATGTAATTTATATATTATATGTTTTTTAATTTTTTTTACTCAAATTAAAACTAAACTCTATTGAAAACATACATTATATTAAAATTTTGTATTGATTATATCAATCAGTTTAATTAAAAACAGTATAAATAAATTTAAAATACAAATTATTGCAATGTTCAGTATCACTCATTAAGTAAATCATTCAAAAATAAATTTTTCTATTTTAAGTAATTTCTGCCCAAATTACTTACTAAAAAAGAAATACAATATTTAATTAGTTTATTTAATTTTTCTAAAAATAAAATTGGTTGAGTGTTAAAAGTTATCACTACAACAAGGTTTTCCAACATTAATTTACCATTTAATAATCATAATTTTTTTTATCTCAAATACATATTATTTCGAAATTACCTTAATTTGAAAGAATTAATATGTTGTAGTTTTCTTCCAAAACCATATGTATATAGTATATCTTGAATTGTCTTCTTAAAAATTCAAATAAGAGAGCACAAAAATCTATATCTATATATATAAAAGCAGAGTTTTTGCCAAAAATAATAATTTTCCGCCAATATGTCATTTCTAAAAAAGAAAGATTTATTATGATAATTGATATATGTGTACTGCAATAAATGATCACTTCAATTATTGTTTGTATTAATTATATCAGTTCATTTAATTCAATTTTGAATTTAATTAATTTTATATTAATTTAAATGTAATTTATATATTATATGTTTTTTAATTTTTTTTACTCAAATTAAAACTAAACTCTATTGAAAACATACATTATATTAAAATTTTGTATTGATTATATCAATCAGTTTAATTAAAAACAGTATAAATAAATTTAAAATACAAATTATTGCAATGTTCAGTATCACTCATTAAGTAAATATTCAAAAATAAAATTTTTCTATTTTAAGTAATTTCTGCCCAAATTACTTACTAAAAAAGAAATACAATATTTAATTAGTTTATTTAATTTTTCTAAAAATAAAATTGGTTGAGTGTTAAAAGTTATCACTACAACAAGGTTTTCCAACATTAATTTACCATTTAATAATCATAATTTTTTTATCTCAAATACATATTATTTCGAAATTACCTTAATTTGAAAGAATTAATATGTTGTAGTTTTCTTCGAAAACCATATGTATATAGTATATCTTGAATCGTCTTCTTAAAAATTCAAATAAGAGAGCACAAAAATCTATATCTATATATATAAAAGCAGAGTTTTTGCCAAAAATAATAATTTCCCGTCAATATGTCATTTCTAAAAAAGAAAGATTTATTATGATTATTGATATATGTGTACTGCAATAAATGATCACTTCAATTATTGTTTATATTAATTATATCAGTTCATTTAATTCAATTTTGAATTTAATTAATTTTATATTAATTCAAATGTAATTTATATATTATATGTTTTTTAATTTTTTTTACTCAAATTAAAACTAAACTCTATTGAAAACATACATTATATTAAAATTTTGTATTGATTATATCAATCAGTTTAATTAAAAACAGTATAAATAAATTTAAAATACAAAATATTGCAATGTTCAGTATCACTCATTGAGTAAATCATTCAAAAATAAAATTTTTCTATTTTAAGTAATTTCTGCTGAAATTACTTACTAAAAAAGAAATACAATATTTAATTAGTTTATTTAATTTTTCTAAAAATAAAATTGGTTGAGTGTTAAAAGTTATCACTACAACAAGGTTTTCCAACATTAATTTACCATTTAATAATCATAATTTTTTTTATCTCAAATACATATTATTTCGAAATTACCTTAATTTGAAAGAATTAATATGTTGTAGTTTTCTTCCAAAACCATATGTATATAGTATATCTTGAATCGTCTTCTTAAAAATTCAAATAAGAGAGCACAAAAATCTATATCTATATATATAAAAGCAGAGTTTTTGCCAAAAATAATAATTTCCCGCCAATATGTCATTTCTAAAAAAGAAAGATTTATTATGATTATTGATATATGTGTACTGCAATAAATGATCACTTCAATTATTGTTTGTATTAATTATATCAGTTCATTTAATTCAATTTTGAATTTAATTAATTTTATATTAATTCAAATGTAATTTATATATTATATGTTTTTTAATTTTTTTTACTCAAATTAAAACTAAACTCTATTGAAAACATACATTATATTAAAATTTTGTATTGATTATATCAATCAGTTTAATTAAAAACAGTATAAATAAATTTAAAATATAAATTATTGCAATGTTCAGTATCACTCATTGAATAAATCATTTCAAAAATAAATTTTTCTATTTTAAGTAATTTCTGCCCAAATTACTTTCTAAAAAAGAAATACAATATTTAATTAGTTTATTTAATTTTTCTAAAAATAAAATTGGTTGAGTGTTAAAAGTTATCACTACAACAAGTTTTTCCAACAATAATTTACATTTAATAATCATAATTTTTTTTTTATCTCAAATACATATTATTTCGAAATTACCTTAATTTGAAAGAATTAATATGTTGTAGTTTTCTTCCAAAACCATATGTATATAGTATATCTTGAATCGTCTTCTTAAAAATTCAAATAAGAGAGCACAAAAATCTATATCTATATATATAAAAGCAGAGTTTTTGCCAAAAATAATAATTTCCCGCCAATATGTCATTTCTAAAAAAGAAAGATTTATTATGATTATTGATATATGTGTACTGCAATAAATGATCACTTCAATTATTGTTTGTATTAATTATATCAGTTCATTTAATTCAATTTTGAATTTAATTAATTTTATATTAATTCAAATGTAATTTATATATTATATGTTTTTTAATTTTTTTTTACTCAAATTAAAACTAAACTCTATTTAAAACATACATTATATTAAAATTTTGTATTGATTATATCAATCAGTTTAATTAAAAACAGTATAAATAAATTTAAAATACAAAATATTGCAATGTTCAGTATCACTCATTAAATAAATCATTCAAAAATAAATTTTTCTATTTTAAGTAATTTCTGCCCAAATTACATACTAAAAAAGAAATACAATATTTAATTAGTTTATTTAATTTTTCTAAAAATAAAATTGGTTGAGTGTTAAAAGTTATCACTACAACAAGGTTTTCCAACATTAATTTACCATTTAATAATCATAATTTTTTTTATCTCAAATACATATTATTTCGAAATTACCTTAATTTGAAAGAATTAATATGTTGTAGTTTTCTTCCAAAACCATATGTATATAGTATATCTTGAATTGTCTTCTTAAAAATTCAAATAAGAGAGCAAAAAAATCTATATCTATATATATAAAAGCAGAGTTTTTGCCAAAAATAATAATTTTCCGCCAACATGTCATTTCTAAAAAAGAAAGATTTATTATGATTATTGATATATGTGTACTGCAACAAATGATCACTTCAATTATTGTTTGTATTAATTATATCAGTTCATTTAATTCAATTTTGAATTTAATTAATTTTATATTAATTCATATGTAATTTATATATTATATGTTTTTTAATTTTTTTTACTCAAATTAAAACTAAACTCTATTGAAAACATACATTATATTAAAATTTTGTATTGATTATATCAATCAGTTTAATTAAAAACAGTATAAATAAATTTAAAATACAAATTATTGCAATGTTCAGTATCACTCATTAAGTAAATCATTCAAAAATAAATTTTTCTATTTTAAGTAATTTCTGCCCAAATTACTTACTAAAAAAGAAATACAATATTTAATTAGTTTATTTAATTTTTCTAAAAATAAAATTGGTTGAGTGTTAAAAGTTATCACTACAACAAGGTTTTCCAACATTAATTTACCATTTAATAATCATAATTTTTTTTTATCTCAAATACATATTATTTCGAAATTACCTTAATTTGAAAGAATTAATATGTTGTAGTTTTGTTCCAAAACCATATGTATATAGTATATCTTGAATCGTCTTCTTAAAAATTCAAATAAGAGAGCACAAAAATCTATATCTATATATATAAAAGCGGAGTTTTTGCCAAAAATAATAATTTCCCGCCAATATGTCATTTCTAAAAAAGAAATATTTATTATGATTATTGATATATGTGTACTGCAATAAATGATCACTTCAATTATTGTTTGTATTAATTATATCAGTTCATTTAATTCAATTTTGAATTTAATTAATTTTATATTAATTCAAATGTAATTTATATATTATATGTTTTTTAATTTTTTTTACTCAAATTAAAACTAAACTCTATTGAAAACATACATTATATTAAAATTTTGTATTGATTATATCAATCAGTTTAATTAAAAACAGTATAAATAAATTTAAAATACAAATTATTGCAATGTTCAGTATCACTCATTGAGTAAATCATTCAAAAATAAAATTTTTCTATTTTAAGTAATTTCTGCCCAAATTACTTACTAAAAAAGAAATACAATATTTAATTAGTTTATTTAATTTTTCTAAAAATAAAATTGGTTGAGTGTTAAAAGTTATCACTACAACAAGGTTTTCCAACATTAATTTACCATTTAATAATCATAATTTTTTTTATCTCAAAAACATATTATTTCGAAATTACATTAATTTGAAAGAATTAATATGTTGTAGTTTTTGTTGAGGATCGAAGTTGAGTTTAGAGGGGGGTGAATAAACTCTACTCGTTTTTCGTTCTAATGAAGTACTAGAATCCTGTTAAGAATAGTAGTTGATCTTGTGCGTGTACTTTCACCTGATTACAATGAAAATGTGCGGAAACAATCTGATGAAGTAGTAGAAAAACAGTAAAACAGTAGGCAGCAGTTGTTTATGGAAGTTCGAAGATAAACTCTTCTACGTCTCCCCTACTTCTGTTTCCAGAAGGTATAACTAAAAGACTTTGGATATTACAGTACAACTCTTGTACACACCCACTTCAGAAGGACTTACACTTCAGCCTACTGAAACTCTTAGTTTCTCAACTCACAAATGTGCGTAACACAAGGTTCTGAAAAGACTCTTTTCAGATTACAAACTCTTCTTGATGAAGTATAGATAGTGTAGTGATAGTGAAGTGTGTGATGATCAGTAGCACAAGATGATCTTCAAATGATCAGATAATTGCTATGAAGCGTGTGCTACTTTTCTTTTTGTTGAACTTTAAGAGTGATTTCGATGTAAAAGCTTTGATCCTTGAAAATCTGTTTTCGTAACCTTGCTTTTGAGTAAGGTTTGTTACCCTTATATAAGAGCAACTGAGTTCAACGTCCATAAATCAGAATAGTCTTCAGATAGTCTGATAGAGTCAGCTATATTGCCAAAAGAAGTTCCTGCAACAAGACTGTAGAACAATCAGTTCTGTTTTATACCAAAATGGGTAAGGTGCATTAAATGATTCAGTATAGTAATTAATGCCGCAATTAATACTAGTACTTGGAACCCTTAACGGTAACATTAAAGAAGTAACGTTAGGCAACGTCTTCTACTGGTTTTGTATAACTATCTCTTCTATCTGATTTAGTTTTACTAGAACAGCAGCTAATGATAAATTAGACGTTTGATCTGGTCTGCTGGTCTACTGGTTTTAGTTATCATCGCCACAATACAATTCATGTCTAACAATTTCCCCCTTTGTGGTGATGCCAAAACCTAATCAGTAGAAAGTTGTTAAATAAAACAGATAATCATATAAACTGAATGATAATTGTCAATAAGGATTTAAAAGTATTTGATTCCAATATCCCTGAAAATAATTTCTTCAGACATATTCTTCTTGATTTCCTCCTTGATCTCCTCTATCTGCCCTATGCCCTATCTTCCCCCTTTTTGGCATCAGCGGCAACCACATGAGCAAAGAGGTCATTCAATCGGCCTGAGATATTGTGAATGCCATCGGTTAGCATTTCCAGATACGGGGTCTGAGAAGAAATGCGATTATTCAGTGTAGCGATAGATTGATTTTGAGAATCAATCTTGGCATCCAAAAGTTCCACAGAAGTAGATAGAGATCGAAAGTGATCATCATGCTCAGTGAGTCGAGTAAGAATATTATTTTGATCACTGATGAGGGTGGCGTAAGATCTCGATATAGCTTGTCTGAAAATGGAAGTTTCAGCATACATCTTGTCTGTGGTCTCTTTAGTGAGATAGAGGTGTTTACCCATTGTTTCTCGGAAGGATTTAGCACCAGTAAATTCCGCAAGGTTTTCACAAGACATACGCTTCACTAACTCAGATATGTTGTTGAGTTCGTTTTGCAGACATAGAATTTGATGTTCGAGATTGAATGCATCGAATTCCGGGGAGGGAATGCGTACAACCATGCGTTGTTTGATTTCAGAGACATTCAACGCAGTAGAAATGGGAGCAGCATCCAACAAAGCAGTAGTAGGAGCAGGGTCTGCTGTGCTTTCTGCTGGAGTTGCAGAAAAAAGAGGAGCAACAACAACCAGAGGAGTAAATTCTGCAGTAGAAACGGCCAAGACAGAGGCCAACACTTCTTCCGGTGGTACAGAAACATCCTGTGAGACTGAGGGACCTTCAGTAGAAGGAGCAAGCTGCTGATTCAGAAGAGCTGTCATCTCGACTTGATGAGCAGCAGAGAATACCTCTAAATTCGGTAGCAAAGAGGGAGCATCTGAATCTGCCAATTGTTGCCCTGGAGTAGGAAAGTCAGAAGGTGGCAACGAAGTAGCCGGTGCTGCTTCTTGAGTGGTTGAGACTGAAGGTATAATAGATTCAATGACTTCTTCAACCGAAGCCAATTCATGCACGGACAGCAGTGATGATGTCGGGATGTGTCGAGTCGGAGATGCAGGAGTACTGAGAGCAGAAGCCTTTGGTGAGGCTGTAGTCCTTTCCTCAACTGACTGTTGAAATACTGGAAAAAGACCGACATGATAAACAGTGGGCTCTCCAAAGCCTTGTTCTTGAGCAAGAAGTTGCTCATTCATCTGCTTCAATTTGTCAGAGAGAATCATAATAACATTTTGATCCTGAACAGCTGTAGGAACAACAGGATCAAAATTGGATTGAAGAATTTGCAGAACTGATTCTAACTTCTGACATTTCAGCTGAGCGAAGACAAAATCCCTTCTTCGCAAGGCCTCGATGATATTTTCTGTTTTGGCCAGCTGAAAAACCTTCCTTTCCGCATTCATCATTTTGTCAAATTTTCCTTTTGTCTTGAAGTAACTCAAGGAATGGAATAGTCTCACATGATGCCATTCATCAAAAAAATTCATGTCATCATGAGCAGAGGTCTCAATCTCTGCGAGATGAAGATCAACGCCAGTAGCCACAGTGGTTTTGTGACTAATAACAGGTGGTTCTTCCACCATTTTTCCCTTGCCTTTGTCAGAAGATGACACAGGCACGATTGGTCGGAAAGCAGAAGACCCGCTTGCTGATTCCCGAAAAACAATTTCAGATGTTGGCTTAAAAACTGGAGCAGAAGGAGGTGCTGAAACGGACGTAGTAGCAAGTGCAGTTGAGGAAGCAGTGGTCCTAGCAGAAGGGACCGCTTCTGGAAAGACCTGTCGAATAGGTACTTTCTCAATCTCAGACAGTGCTGCTGTCTTCTTAATCTTAAGAATTGTGCGAGATTTCTTCTTAGCTGGGGTTGGCACTGCTGTTTGAACACCAGCAGCAGACTCTTCTGGTGCTGTGTCATCTGAATCCAACGAAATGATCAATCGTTTCTTTGATATTTTCTTCTGAGGTTTTGGAGCCTCAGAAGCAGTGTCCCCAATTTCCTTCTTCATCGCCACAAATTCTGCCACTGTTGGCTTAGGCTTTAAAGCCAACACATTCGCTGCATCAATCATGGTGATGGGAGTCGCATCTAGATCACTGGTGGATGCAAAGCCAGCATCCTTGAGCAAAACGCTAATTTGAACCGCGAAACCAGAACTTCGCCTGACAACCATGTCCTTCATGATTCTGAAAATAAAATGACTCCAATCCACCTTAATCCCCTTGGTGATGGCAGTCATAACTTGAACTTTTTCCTTAGTCAACTTGTCGAATGTTCCAGCCTTGATCAAAATAGCTTTGGCCACAATATCGGCCAGAATCTGATACTCGATTTTTAGCAATTTCTTGTGACAGGAAGGAGACAGTTCTTCTCCAGAGGCTGAGAAAGAACTAAGCGCAATAGACATATCCAACTTAGAAATGTCAGAGAGTTCAGAAACACCTGCAAGTGGAAGGAGGAAGACTGCTCCTAGATGAGCGGCATCAATGGAGATAGAAGCATCTCCTTGAGTATAAACAATCCTGCCTTCATGCACTGTGGCTTTAGCATAAAATTCCAGTAAAGCATTTTTGTAGATGACTGCTGGTGCTTCCAGGAATTTGCGGAGTCCCGATTGCTCAAGATCCTGAAACATTTTCAAGAGATTCTCATCCTTGATGTTGAGAACCGAAGCAAAATTAACTTGATACGCGTTAAGAGTTTAAGCGTTAGCCATTCCTGTATGCAGATGAGATCAGACAAATTTGCAGTAGTTAGTGAAAGTAGAGAAAGCAGTAGCTGAATAGCGATAGATATGAAACAGTAAAGGTAAAAAGGTTAAATCTAAAAGAATATATACAGCCGTCAGATAAACATAAAGACACGTGTCAGTATGTTCTTGGTTGAGTGTTCGAAAATTTTGCAGAAATTGTCAGATATTCAAATAATTTGAAAATTTTGAAAATGAGCGGGCTGTCCAGTTGGTTACTGAAAATCAGAAGGGGATTTGTCATTTTATGATAACGTATGCTGGAAGTTTCAGGGTGCTGAGAATATTTCAGCACTTTGACAAAAAAAAACAGCAGACTCGAAGTTTTATCGAAAAGACAAACATCCTATCTGTTTTCTGAAAAGACGTCAAACTCTCAATCTGACTGAAAAACTGTTCCCCCTCGGTAACTGCAATTAATAAGTGGTCATAATTGCGATAAGTGACGCTTGGCCATCTTTCAATCTGAGCCGTTGAAACTGAACAGTCGCAATCTTGCGATTCACAAGAGTCTTTGTTTCCTCTATAAATACCTGCACATCTGGAACGAAGCTAAACAGATGAATGTAAAATTAAAACTCAAGTAAAGAAAGAGTTAGGGTTTGATTCAGGAGTCGAAGCAAAGCTGTTCAGAGAGGAGTTTGAAGATGTCATTCTTCACGTAATGATCCTTGAAATACACTCCTGGATTTCCAGTATCCACCACCAGACGGATTTGATGCTTTCATTAGTATGGATATGTTGCATCCATTTCTTCCAGAAGCATGCTGATGCAATTAGAGAGTGCTGGTGGATTGATGATGATGAAATCACCTCTGATGCCCTGTAAGGCATCTAAAAAATAGATTAGTTCTAACAAGTCCCAAGCTTGTTAGATTCTTTCTAGGCCTTTCTTTGCTTAGAAAGTCTTGTTCGTGTTGAAGTGCTTATTAAGCAAATTACAGAGAACTTCTGAAGTCAAAAGCTAAAGATAACGCTACTGGATAAATAGCATTTAAGATCTACTGTTTTTACTTTTGCATGATGTAATGTACTAGAATGGTTTCTAATAAAATTTCATTTTCAGCACTTGACTATACTCTACTGCTTTTCTTCAAGTTCAGTACGATGAATAAGCGAATAATAAAAGTTAACCAAGATAATCAGAAAGTAATTAAGTTAAATCTATTAAACCAAGAGAGTTACGAAAGTAAGAAAACTTATTCTCTGGTAAGGGTTTCGTGAAGATATCTGCTGTTTGTTGATCAGTAGAGACATATTCCAGACGAATGTTCTTCTTCTGCACGTGATCTCTGATAAAATGATGTCTGATGTCTATGTGCTTCGTTTTGGAATGAAGTACTGGATTTTGAGTGATTGCAATTGCACTGGTATTGTCACAGAATATAGGTGATTCGGAGGCTTGAATCCCATAATCTCTCAATTGTTGTTGAATCCACAGTAACTGAGAGCAGCAGCTTCCAGCAGCCAGATATTCTGCTTCTGCAGTAGATGTGGCTATGGAAGTCTGTTTCTTGCTAAACCAGGATATCAGCCTATCACCAAGAAATTGACAAAAACCACTTGTGCTTTTTCGATCTAGTTTGCAACCTGCATAGTCAGCATCTGAATATCCAATAAGATTTAACGATGAGTCATTGGGATACCATAAACCAACATTTTGAGTTCCTTTTAAGTATTTCAAAATACGTTTAACAGCAATATAATGAGATTGTTTGGGGTTAGATCGAAATCTAGCACAAATGCAAACAGCAAACATGATATCTGGTCTACTGGCAGTTAAATATAATAATGAACCAATAAGACCTCGATACTGAGTTACCTCTACTGGAATACCACTTTCATCTTTATCAAGCTTAATAGATGAGCTCATTGGAGTAGAAGCAGCAGAACATGCTTCCATTCCAAATTTTTTCAGAAGCTCCTTGGTATATTTGGCTTGATTTATAAAGATTCCAGTTTCTGATTGCTTGATTTGCAGTCCTAGGAAGAATGTTAATTCTCCCATCATACTCATCTCAAATTTATCCTGCATCAATTTTCCAAACTTTGCACATAATTTGGGGTTAGTTGACCCAAAAATGATATCATCAACATAGATCTGTACTAAAAGAGTATGCTTATTCTTGACTAAAGTAAACAAGGTTTTATCTACTGCTCCAATGGTAAAATCATGATCAATAAGAAACTGTGATAGAGTGTCATACCAAGCTCTAGGTGCTTGTTTAGACCATATAGTGCTTTGTGTAATTTAAATACATGATGAGGAGAGAAATGATCGATAAAACCTGGAGGTTGTTCCACGTAAACTTCTTCTTGTAAAAGACCATTGAGAAATGCACTTTTCACATCCATTTGATATACTTTGAAATTTTTGAAAGCAGCAAAGGCTAAGAATATTCTGATTGCTTCGAGCCTTGCTACTGGTGCATAAGTCTCATCAAAGTCTATGCCTTCTTCTTGTCTGAAGCCTTGAGCCACCAATCTAGCTTTGTTTCTGACCACTGTGCCTTCTTCATTAAGTTTGTTTCTAAATACCCACCGAGTTCCAATGACAGCTTGGTGAGATGGTCTAGGTACTAGAAACCAAACATCATTACGCTTGAATTGATTCAGCTCTTCTTGCATGGCTTCAATCCAACTAGGATCCAGAAGAGCTTCTTCAATTTTCTTTGGTTCATCCTGAGATATAAAAGCAGCATGCATATATTCATTAAACATTTGCCTTCTGGTTCTTAAAGGCGCTGCTGGATTACCAATAACCAATGATGGAGGATGGGACTTTCTCCAGATAAACGGATTTAACTGAGCATCTTCCTGATTTGATACATTAAGATTGTTTTCCACAAAATCAGTAGTAGGCTCTAGAACATCTTCTGCTGGTATTGGTAGATCCAAAGTCTGTACTTCTGGTTCCACTAATGGAATGTCTGGTTCTGGATTTTGAAGATCCTTGGTATTAGCTTCTACATCATCTTCGCTGTCAATTTCCAGATGAATCCTGTCTAACCTGTTACTTAAATAAGACATGTTAGAGATTTCAGCACTGCTGTCTTCATCGAATACAACATGAATCGATTCTTCAACATTAAGAGTTCTATTGTTGAAGATTCTAAACGCTCTGCTTACAGCAGAGTAACCAAGGAATATCCCAGCATCTGATTTAGAATCAAATGCAGTCAAATGATTTTTGCCATTATTTAATACAAAACATTTGCAACCAAATACATGAAAGTAAGATACGTTAGGCTTCTTCTCTTTCCATATTTCATACGGAGTCTGGTTGTGTCTTTTGTTGAGCATCGATCTGTTTTGCGTGTAACAAGCAGTATTGATAGCTTCAGCCCAGAAGCGCTGAGAGATGTCTGCATCTGCTAGCATTGTTCTAGCTGCTTCTTTTAGAGTTCTATTTCTCCTCTCAGCTACTCCGTTTTGTTGAGGAGTTCTGGCAGCTGAATATTCATGATGAATTCCCTGTTCATTCAAATATAGCTCAAGATACTTGTTAGTGAATTCAGTGCCCCGATCACTTCTGATTTTAATGATGGTGGTAGATTTTTCATTTTGAATCCTTTTCAGAAGCTTGATCAAGAGACTACTGGTCTGATCTTTTCCTGCGAGAAAGATTACCCAAGTAAATCTAGAAATTTCATCAATAACAACAAGAGTATACTTCATTCCCCCTAAGCTCATGATGGGAATTGGGCCAAATAGATCCATATGCAGTAGTTCCAGACATCTTGAAGTTGATTTGCTATCTTTGGTCTTGAAGCTAGATCTTATCTGTTTCCCAAGCTGACAAGCAGAAAAAACATGATTTTTAACAAAATTAATGTCAGGTAATCCATCAACCATATTCTGCTTTTTGGGATAATTGATTGACTTGAAATTCAGATGATTCAATTTCTTGTGCCATAGCCAATGTTTATTGCTAAGAGAAGCAACTAGGCATGTAGGAGTATTGACATGATTTGAGTTCCAGGAGACTCTGTAAGTGTTGCCTTCTCTCTTTCCGGTTAACACAGTAGTTTCAGCAGAATCTCTAATTATGCATGAATGCTTCTGGAAAGCTACAGAATAACCATTATCACACAGTTGACTAATGCTGATAAGATTGTAACAGAGGTTGTCAACTAGTAACACGTCATTTATAGTGATGTTACCATGGATAATCTTACCCTTACCCATGGTTCTACCTTTTGAGTTGTCTCCAAAAGTTATATTTGGTCCAGTACAACTCACTATCTCAGAGAGTAGGTTTTTCTGTCCAGTCATGTGTCTGGAACATCCACTATCCAGATACCATGTAGAGTTATTGATTTCTGCTTCCTTCTTCTGTTCCCGCAAACACAAATTTTAGTAACTGGTACCCAAATCTATTTGGGTCCAAGCCTTATCAGTCCTTTGGGAACCCACATTTGTACAACTCTTGGGGACTTTGTACTTCGGATATCCAAAGATGTGTGTGCAACAGAAGATCTGTTATTTCTAACGTTATGCATATCAAAATGGTGTTCTTCCCTTCTGTTTCTGTTTTCCAGTCTGTATCTCTTCTGAACAGGCTTAGAGTTGTAGTACTGGTAGTTTTTAACCTTCATAGGATGTTGTCTTCCAGAGTTGAATTCTCTTCTGAATCTGTAACTCTGGTCAACTTTTTCCTTAGGTTTAACGTAACCCAGACCATAGTGCGTTCTTCTGTTCGTTAGATTTACATTCCTTTCAACTGAAGCAGTAGGTACTACTGGTTCCTGTACCATGCTGGATTTCACAAAATGAATATATTTCCCTTTGCACATATCCAGTTTTGGCTTGGTATTCGTTTCAGAAGATCCTTCATCATTACAAAATCCGAGACCACTCCTGTCTCCAGACTGTTTTTGTAATTCTTGCATCTTTTCCAATGAAACAGAAGACTTATTCCAAGCATTTACCAGTAGCGACAACTTCTGGTTCTCAGAAAGCACCTTCTGGTAATCTGCTTTGGCTCTTTCATTCTCAGTTATCAATTTACTCATCTCAACTTGTAAATCATTACAGCTGTCTACTTGCACGCAAGTTAACTTACTGTTCTGATTCTTTAAGTCCTGATTTTCGATCTTAACTTCCTCGAATGATTGAGAAAGTCTAGAATACTCTTCTACCATGTCATGTAAAGCATTAATCAAATCAGTTCGTGTAAATTCGTCGGAGTCAAAATCAAATACCTCTCCAGATGTCGAGGTTGAGTCAGTGTCTGCCATGAGACATTTTACTTCTGCTGAATCACTGTCACTGGAATGGATTTCTGAGTCAGATGACTCAGAGCTAGAGTCCGCCCACTTGGATTTGCTTTCTTCTGCAATCATCGCTTTTCGATCTCTTCTGGACTTTTTGTCATTCCTTTTGTGATCCTTTCTCTTTTGGTCATCCTTCTTTGGTTTAGGACAATCTGCAATGAAATGACCTATCTTTCTACAGTTAAAGCATCCCATATCACCAGATGGTGAGTCTTTCTTGAAGTTGCGATTGGGACCCTGGTAAGTTCGATGGTTCTTCTTCATGAACCTGGAGAATTTCTATACAAACAGAGACATAGCATCACTACTGATTTGTTCAGCAGTCTTCTCCAGAGTATTGTCACTGATCACAGTCGGTAATGCCTGAGGTACAACTGCAGCAGCAGTAGAAGAGGTAGAGGCAGTAGCAGTAAAAGCAGTAGCAGTAGCAGTAGCAGCAAGAGCCTTGGTTGGTAGGCTTGAAGGCTCTTCTCCACTTCTCACTTCCAATTCGAACTCGTAGGCTTTCAGATCTGCAAATAAATCGTGCAGCTCCAATTTGTTCAAGTCTTTGGATACTCTCATAGCCATTGTTTTAACATCCCATTCTCTAGGTAATGCTCTCATCACCTTGAGGGCTATTTCCCTGTTGCTATGCTCTTTACCCAGAGCAGCTAGCTCATTGACCAGGCTACTGAATCTTTCATCGAACTCATTTAGAGTTTCACCAGCTCTAATTTTTAGATTTTCAAACTTCTGCATGGCTACAGACAGTTTGTTTTCTTTTGTTTGCTCATTCCCTTCGCATATCTGGATGAGCTTTTCCCAAATATCCTTTGCAGTAGAACACATCTTTATCTTGCTGAAGGTGTTCTTGTCTAGAGTTTTATACAATATATCTTTCGCCACATTATCAAGATTGGCCTTTTTCTTATCTTCACTGGTCCATTCACTTCTTGAATTTTCGACCATCTGTGGTGCTCCGTCAGTGACAGCAATAGCTGTATTAGGCTTTAAGATTCTCAGTGGACCATCTGTGATGACATACCACATGTCATCGTCTTGTGCTGCAAGATGTGCTTGCATTCTTATCTTCCAGTCATCAAAATCTTCCTTAGAGAACATAGGGATCTTGCTGAAATGTGCCATTTGTTGTAGTTTTTCACAAACAAGAATAACCTGCTCTGATACCAATTGTTGAGGATCGAAGTTGAGTTTAGAGGGGGGGGGGGGTGAATAAACTCTACTCGTTTTTCGTTCTAATGAAGTACTAGAATCCTGTTAAGAATAGTAGTTGATCTTGTGCGTGTACTTTCACCTGATTACAATGAAAATGTGCGGAAACAATCTGATGAAGTAGTAGAAAAACAGTAAAACAGTAGGCATCAGTTGTTTATGGAAGTTCGAAGATAAACTCTTCTACGTCTCCCCTTCTTCTGTTTCCAGAAGGTATAACTAAAAGACTTTGGATATTACAGTACAACTCTTGTACACACCCACTTCAGAAGGACTTACACTTCAGCCTACTGAAACTCTTAGTTTCTCAACTCACAAATGTGCGTAACACAAGGTTCTGAAAAGACTCTTTTCAGATTACAAACTCTTCTTGATGAAGTATAGATAGTGTAGTGATAGTGAAGAGTGTGATGATCAGTAGCACAAGATGATCTTCAAATGATCAGATAATTGCTATGAAGCGTTTGCTACTTTTCTTCTTGTTGAACTTTAAGAGTGATTTCGATGTAAAAGCTTTGATCCTTGAAAATCTGTTTTCGTAACCTTGCTTTTGAGTAAGGTTTGTTACCCTTATATAAGAGCAACTGAGTTCAACGTCCATAAATCAGAATAGTCTTCAGATAGTCTGATAGAGTCAGCTATATTGCCAAAAGAAGTTCCTGCAACAAGACTGTAGAACAATCAGTTCTGTTTTATACCAAAATGGGTAAGGTGCATTAAATGATTCAGTATAGCAATTAATGCCGCAATTAATACTAGTACTTGGAACCCTCAACGGTAACATTAAAGAAGTAACGTTAGGCAACGTCTTCTACTGGTTTTGTATAACTATCTCTTCTATCTGATTTAGTTTTACTAGAACAGCAGCTAATGATAAATTAGACGTTTGATCTGGTCTGCTGGTCTACTGGTTTTAGTTATCATCGCCACAATACAATTCATGTCTAACAGTTTTCTTCCAAAACCATATGTATATAGTATATCTTGAATCGTCTTCTTAAAAATTCAAATAAGAGAGCACAAAAATCTATATCTATATATATAAAAGCAGAGTTTCTGCCAAAAATAATAATTTCCCGCCAATATGTCATTTCTAAAAAAGAAAGATTTATTATGATTATTGATATATGTGTACTGCAATAAATGATCACTTCAATTATTGTTTGTATTAATTATATCAGTTCATTTAATTCAATTTTGAATTTAATTAATTTTATATTAATTCAAATGTAATTTATATATTTTATGTTTTTTAATTTTTTTTACTCAAATTAAAACTAAACTCTATTGAAAACATACATTATATTAAAATTTTGTATTGATTATATCAATCAGTTTAATTAAAAACAGTATAAATAAATTTAAAATATAAATTATTGCAATGTTCAGTATCACTCATTGAGTAAATCATTCAAAAATAAATTTTTCTATTTTAAGTAATTTCTGCCCAAATTACTTACTAAAAAAGAAATACAATATTTAATTAGTTTATTTAATTTTTCTAAAGATAAAATTGGTTGAGTGTTAAAAGTTATCACTACAACAAGGTTTTCCAACATTAATTTACCATTTAATAATCATAATTTTTTTATCTCAAATACATATTATTTCAAAATTACCTTAATTTGAAAGAATTAATATGTTGTAGTTTTCTTCCAAAACCATATGTATATAGTATATCTTGAATCGTCTTCTTAAAAATTCAAATAAGAGAGCACAAAAATCTATATCTATATATATAAAAGCAGAGTTTTGGCCAAAAATAATAATTTCCCGCCAATATGTCATTTCTAAAAAAGAAAGATTTATTATGATTATTAATATATGTGTACTGCAATAAATGATCACTTCAATTATTGTTTGTATTAATTATATCAGTTCATTTAATTCAATTTTGAATTTAATTAATTTTATATTAATTCAAATGTAATTTATATATTATATGTTTTTTAATTTTTTTTACTCAAATTAAAACTAAACTCTATTGAAAACATACATTATATTAAAATTTTGTATTGATTATATCAATCAGTTTAATTAAAAACAGTATAAATAAATTTAAAATATAAATTATTGCAATGTTCAGTATCACTCATTGAGTAAATCATTCAAAAATAAATTTTTCTATTTAAGTAATTTCTGCCCAAATTAGTTACTAAAAAAGAAATACAATATTTAATTAGTTTACTTAATTTTTTTAAAGATAAAATTGGTTGAGTGTTAAAAGTTATCACTACAACAAGGTTTTCCAACATTAATTTACCATTTAATAATCATAATTTTTTTTATCTCAAATACATATTATTTCGAAATTACCTTAATTTGAAAGAATTAATATGTTGTAGTTTTCTTCCAAAACCATATGTATATAGTATATCTTGAATCGTCTTCTTAAAAATTCAAATAAGAGAGCACAAAAATCTATATCTATATATATAAAAGCAGGATTTTTGCCAAAAATAATAATTTCCCGCCAATATGTCATTTCTAAAAAAGAAAGATTTATTATGATTATTGATATATGTGTACTGCAATAAATGATCACTTCAATTATTGTTTGTATTAATTATATCAGTTCATTTAATTCAATTTTGAATTTAATTAATTTTATATTAATTCAAATGTAATTTATATATTATATGTTTTTTAATTTTTTTTACTCAAATTAAAACTAAACTCTATTAAAAACATACATTATATTAAAATTTTGTATTGATTATATCAATCAGTTTAATTAAAAACAGTATAAATAAATTTAAAATATAAATTATTGCAATGTTCAGTATCACTCATTGAGTAAATCATTCAAAAATAAATTTTTCTATTTTAAGTAATTTCTGCCCAAATTACTTACTTAAAAAGAAATACAATATTTAATTAGTTTATTTAATTTTTCTAAAAATAAAATTGGTTGAGTGTTAAAAGTTATCACTACAACAAGGTTTTCCAACATTAATTTACATTTAATAATCATAATTTTTTTTTTTTATCTCAAATACATATTATTTCAAATTACCTTAATTTGAAAGAATTAATATGTTGTAGTTTTCTTCCAAAACCATATGTATATAGTATATCTTGAATTGTCTTCTTAAAAATTCAAATAAGAGAGCACAAAAATCTATATCTATATATATAAAAGCAGAGTTTTTGCCAAAAATAATAATTTTACGCCAATATGTCATTTCTAAAAAAGAAAGATTTATTATGATTATTGATATATGTGTACTGCAACAAATGATCACTTCAATTATTGTTTGTATTAATTATATCAGTTCATTTAATTCAATTTTGAATTTAATTAATTTTTTATTAATTCAAATGTAATTTATATATTATATGTTTTTAATTTTTTTTTACTCAAATTAAAACTAAACTCTATTGAAAACATACATTATATTAAAATTTTGTATTGATTATATCAATCAGTTTAATTAAAAACAGTATAAATAAATTTAAAATACAAATTATTGCAATGTTCAGTATCACTCATAAAGTAAATCATTCAAAAATAAATTTTTCTATTTTAAGTAATTTCTGCCCAAATTACTTACTAAAAAAGAAATACAATATTTAATTAGTTTATTTAATTTTTCTAAAAATAAAATTGGTTGAGTGTTAAAAGTTATCACTACAACAAGGTTTTCCAACATTAATTTACCATTTAATAATCATAATTTTTTTGTATCTCAAATACATATTATTTCGAAATTACCTTAATTTGAAAGAATTAATATGTTGTAGTTTTCTTCTAAAACCATATGTATATAGTATATCTTGAATTGTTTTCTTAAAAATTCAAATAAGAGAGCACAAAAATCTATATCTATATATATATAAAAGCAGAGTTTTTGCCAAAAATAATAATTTCCCGCCAATATGTCATTTCAAAAAAATGAAAGATTTATTATGATTATTGATATATATGTACTGCAATAAATGATTACTTCAATTATTGTTTGTATTAATTATATCAGTTCATTTAATTCAATTTTGAATTTAATTAATTTTATATTAATTCAAATGTAATTTATATATTATATGTTTTTTAATTTTTTTTACTCAAATTAAAACTAAACTCTATTGAAAACATACATTATATTAAAATTTTGTATTGATTATATCAATCAGTTTAATTAAAAACAGTATAAATAAATTTAAAATACAAATTATTGCAATGTTCAGTATCACTCATTAAGTAAATCATTCAAAAATAAATTTTTCTATTTTAAGTAATTTCTGCTCAAATTATTTACTAAAAACGAAATACAATATTTAATTAGTTTATTTAATTTTTCTAAAAATAAATTTGGTTGAGTGTTAAAAGTTATCACTACAACAAGGTTTTCCAACATTAATTTACCATTTAATAATCATAAATTTTTTTTATCTCAAATACATATTATTTCGAAATTGCCTTAATTTGAAAGAATTAATATGTTGAAATTTTCTTCCAAAATCATATGTATATAGTATATCTTGAATTGTCTTCTTAAAAATTCAAATAAGAGTGCACAAAAATCTATATATATTTATAAAAGCAGAGTTGTCTGCTATTTTTAGTAATTTCTCGCCTAAATAAACATTCTATAAAAGGAAATAATCGAAACATGTTATTATAATAAATGACTAAAGTTATTTAATTCATTATTAAAACTACATATTAATATATGTGTATGTATAATCCTTAAAAATTGAATATCTTCTCGGAATAACAAACAAAATTAAATTACATTACAATTTTCCAATACAAAAATTCAATTCCTTTCTGAGAATTATAAACCTAATACATATTGGAATTAAAAACGAAATATAAATCTAAATTTACATTTGAATTCTGAATTTTGACACATGTCCCAAAATTTTTGCTCCGTTTGAAATCGTTTCATTTACAATCGATGTTTTTTTAATCTATAAATACATATGTAATCGTTTCATCACACACAACAGTCAGATCACAAATGTGATATTATTTTTCAGCCGAAATACAAAAATGGCTCTTTTATTCATTTTTTATTGTTAAGATCTATATGTATATGAAAACAATAGACATTTCAGTTTGTTAAACCGTCATTTTATGTAGAAAGTGAAACAGATTATCATACTTACTAATTTTAATCATTAATTAGAAAAATAAATGTCCGTGCATCGCACGAGAGAAATACTAGTTTTATCTAAAATGCCTACTCAACTTTTGAATTTAGATAACAGTCCCACGTCAAAATTGTATATTAAAGACTCCCACGGCCATTTTTTTTTTACTTCTACCTCCTCAATGCTTAAATCCATTTCATGTATTATGTGTTATAAAACATATTTTTGCTCCCCTAACTAAACCGAGAGCACCCCTTTTTCTTGAAAGAATTCCGATGTCGAGAAACGAAGACGATCTTATTTTTTCTGATCTCTTTTCCGATGGTAATGTATTTTTTTCTCATCATTTAAGCTAAACTATTTGCATATTTGAGCTCGTTTGTTCTTCTTCCTCTTCTTCTTCTTCTTTTTTTTTTTTGGTTACAGATTAGAGATTTTGTTTGAAGGTCCGTTCGTCACTTTGCTTTTCCGGCAATCATGGCATCCACCTCTTTTTCTTCTTCTGGCCTTCTTTGTCTTCAGGCGACTTTTTTCCCTCATCGATCTCTTTACAGTGCAGTCAATCTTCATCTTTCGGCTCTAGAAATTTTTTTGGTTATTTAAGTTGTGTATAATTGAGTTTTTTTTTTTTCAATTTTGAGGTTGATTCTTATAGATAGAGGTTTATTTTTGTGCATATTAGAATTTGTTCAATCTTTTTTGACATTTATTGAGCTCAATTGTATGATTTTCTTATTTAATTGTTTTTTTTTTTTTTTGTATTTCATCGTCTAATTTTTCTTAGTATTTAATTTAATGGATTGGTGAAGCAGAACATATATGGAATCTGGAGGCAGTGTTGGATCTCGGTTTTCTACACGCCCAAACGCAGCGGAAGTTTTAAAAATTTTATTTTATTTTGACAATCAAAATATATATGTTTGAGCGCTCGTATGATTTTAACAAAAACATACATAGGATGTTTAGAAAATTATACCTTTGTGAATTAATTACGTGGCTCCAACTGATCCGGTATAAACAGATTAGCTCTTGATGAATCCCTACGAACTTTTCAAGGACTCCTTTCTTCTAATCAGGTCCACGCCTAGATTATTTGTTCCTCTTCTAAATTGCACTAGAAATTTAGAAGAACTTTTAACGTTGAGATCAAAATCCGAGAGGCGACTCAACCTTTTCAAAAGAAGAGGCCGAAAATATTTTGGAGTAAATTTTTAAAGTGGGATTTTCGAAAATCCCATTTCTTGAGATTTGAAAGAGCCGAAACTCTCTATAAATCTTTTCCAAAAGATTTTGGATGCCCAAGGTGAGATAAGGATCAAATCCTTATAATATTTTCTAATCTTTTATTAACTTAATTAATTACTTAATTAAGTTAATTAATGATTCCAAAATTGTATTCCAACCTTTGGAGAATCCCGATGCACTAGGTTTTGACTTGGCATGTCTTATTTATAAATAAATAATAGCCTAATTACATAATTAATATTAATGGGCTTGATTTGATTAATTGGACTAGTACAACTAGTTTAATTATTTAATCAAAGCCCATTAAAACTTTAATTATTTTAATATGTTGAACTTGTACCCCTACAAGCCCATTAAACATATTATCCACCATATTTAATTTATTAATTAATAAACTCAATCTTTGAGCTTAATAAATTAAATACATTATAAATTCAACATTTGAATTTAATATTTAAATTATAAATTCAACTCCTTGAATTTTATCACCTCCAAAATTTAATATTTAATAAACCCAACATTTGAGTTTAATAAATTAAATTCTCAAATTTTATAAATTCAACTCCTTGAATTTATTCTCTCAAAATTTAATTATCATAAATTCAACTCTTTGAATTTACTATATAATATAAATTCAACTTTTGAATTTATTCTCTCAACGGGAACAAACAATCCAGTACTTGTGTGACCCTCAATGGTTCAGGGATACAGCTAGCCGTGGGTTCACAACTCTTTGTGATTCAGAATAATATTTATTCTTATTTGGGCTTACCCTAGTTAGCCCCATTCTTTTCATCAACACCTTGATTAAGAATGTCAGAACTCATTTCTGATTGCACCCATCGGATCATGGTAAGAGCGTCTAGTAGCATCGCCCCATGATCCCCTAGGTATCACTGATAGTGCCTGCAAGAACCAGTCGATTATGATTAACGTACAGTACGGTCCCTTCATCTCAAATATCCCGATCGAATCTGCAACCATTGGTTCATCGAGGGTTGCATATTAATTCGATAACTATGTGATAACTATAATAGTGGCATCGCGTGTACTATTTGAGAACTCCTTCTCTAACGTACATCTCATACTCTGGCCAGAGATTCCATGCACTATTATTTCATTAGATCACACAGGATATCCACACCCGTAGGTGAGCGGTGAATCCCCGACTACAATGCACTGGCTCCTATATGTGTCGCAACTGTACCCAACCTCGCCACCTGATGACTCTCCTGGAGCCGGTAAACGAGTCAAAGCACAGCCCTAGCATATAGAGCCTCAGTGTTGTCCCGGGTCGTAAGGACTAATGGTGTACAATCATAACCACGGACTTATCCTCTCGATGAATGATAACCACTTGGAAAGTCCGAGGGAGGGTTGTTCGGTATAATCATCATATGACTACCCATCTGCATGTTTGGACATCTCTATGCCCTTACCAAGAAACGCAGTACGCAACATCACAGATGCTAGTCTCAAGCTCAAGCGACCTTTATCCATGTTTTAGGCGGCTGAATCGACTAGGAACAAATTTAGATTATACAGTGCTTACAAATGAGTTTCAACATCGAATTACGATTCATTTGTATTAAAGTATAATCAAGGTCTTTATCTATGTTTGATAACATGGGCATACAGATAAAGAATAACAAACCATGAAATAATGAATTATATTAAAATAAAGATTGTTATTTACAACAGAGTCAATAAAATCCCTAGTCAACAGTTGACTTGCAGGACATCTACTCTAACAGGTAGTTCATCGAATAAAGAAATTTTTGGCGGCTGTCACTGTTATGAGGAGTTGTGCATGATATCCTTAAATTATTCTATGAGTTTAATGGACTTATTTTTTGTCCGTCAACAAAGTGTGATGAGATTAAGTAAGAGATTGTTTTTTTGCAATATGTAACTCCTCATGAAAAGATATATGTTACTTTGAATGATGATGATGTTGTCTCGAACATGATTAAACTGTACCTGCATTTGAAATTGATAATAATTGAGATGTGGGGTTTGAGAAAAAGTGATCAATTGATAAGTAACAGATATGATGAAAGGTAATTCTCTTTTGTTTTCATATGATTTTGTAATATCATAATGATTTTAATATATTTTTGTTGATGGATTGTACTCCATTCATTGATTTATAGGTCCTCTGCTAAAGATGAAAGTATTGTGCAAATTACAGCAATATGGAATTGATTCCATTTTCAAACTCCATTGAGTCTTGGCTTAATTGTGTACGTGGGGAAGGTCAGAATTTTAATAATGCCAACGAGTTTAGGATATGTTTGAAAAATTATGCGTTTGAGACAATAAGATCCTTCATGTTTAAGAAAAATGATAGTCGTATAGCTATTTGTAGCGAAAAGAACTGTGAGTGGAGAGTTTATGATTCATGCACAAAGCAGGCAAAAGATTTGTCATTCGGACTTTCAATCTAATCACACTTGCGACGAGGATAAACTTCGTAGTAGAGGTCATCTTAGACCTGATGATGCATGGGTGGCTCATCATTTTAATGATAAATCGAGATGAGAACCTTTCTATCGGCCTTCCACATTCATAAAATACCATAGAGATTATGGAATTGAAGTCTAGTATCACAGAGCTTGGATGGGTAAGGAGCTAGCAATTCATGATATACATGGTATGAATAGTAGGTCGTACTATAAACTGCGAGGTATAGTTGAGCGGTTTTACAAAAAAAAAATCTAGGCAACGTATGGACTGTGAAATAGATAATGACACAAAAAAAATTTCATTTGCCTAAATTCATGTGTTGTTAGGTTTGCAAGTGGCTGCCGACGTTTACTTTTCTTCGATTGTACTCTTAATAAAAATAAATATAAAGGTGGCATATTGGTCGTCGTGTCGAAATATGGTATTGATTATATATTTTATGTGGTCTATAGAGTGGTAGATGTGAAAAATGATGATAATTGGATGTGATTTTTTTTGGAAGTTGAGAAATGTGCTTTTATCGCAACATGTAACAATGTTTGATCAGTATAATATTTTTCCGATAAACATACTGAGATCGTAAAAGTAGTTGAATTTGTGTTCCCAAGCCGTCATCATACTTTTTGCCTGAGGCATTTAGTTGATAACATTGTAAGACATGTATGGGTTTTGAGTTATATGTTTGTTTTTGAATTTTTACCAAATTTTTTATTCATTTAGCAAGTATGCATATTACATTGTTGTTTTTATCTTATGTTTGTTTTTTGTTGTTAGGTGATGTGGAGATGTAACGTCCAAATGCCAATCCACATAAACTATGCACATGCAAATGATTGAAATTATATATTTATTTTAATTAATTGATTTTAAACACTTAAATGATATATTTTACATTCTTAAATGTTCAAATGCATGATTCATGAAATTAAGGATTTTACCCGAATATTCGATAATAGACTGTGGAAAGGTGACTGGGGACGACCAAGACAAAAATAAATATTTTTCAATAAATATTATCGAGGTTATTAATATGATTAAATATGATTAAAATTTTCTCAATATGGTAGAAAAAAACTATTTTACGAGACGAGCATGACTTTATCCGAGAAACCGGTTTTGGGCAAACAAGGGACTTTTAAAATATCAAATGCATTATCTTTTAAAACTAGTTTTGATAAACTTTTATTTTTCAATTAAATAGGTGTTATTGAGCCTATTTTACCTAGGATAAGTAGGCCTACTTGTTCTTAAACTCAAAGGCCAAAATGTAATGTTTACCAATTTAAAATGCTGTAATTTTTTTTTTAAAGCTCACATTTTTGCAAATAATATTTAAGTATTTTACATGCATGCAACCATACTGAAAAATATGTCATTTAAAAATCATCTCAAACAATCGACTGATAAAATGTTGCATTTTAAAAATATTGCAAACTCGGCCCACAATCATGCATAAATAAAATAAAACAAGTAAAATTCTGAAAATTAACATAATATCATGAAAGCGTGTAAAACATATCGTGTCTACTCAAAGCTTTGTAAAATCGTGATGTGTGGAAAAGTGTGGTCCTCGTGTCGTGCGCGCACATCCAGCTCTGCGGCAAATACTGTAATCAATATACATTTCATGAACTTAAAAACATAAACGTAAACGTGTAGTATGAAATCATAACATGTCAAACAGCTCATCTTATCATCATATACTTGTACATTTTCTTTAATCGAATTCAGTTAATTAGTTGTGACTTCTGTATCAGCTTTATCGTTTCATCATTAATCGATGGATCCATCTACATATAACCGTGGTACCCGGCAACTGTCGGACATCAGCGACAGTATTACCCATCCACCATGTTTAGGCCTCATCAATATCATTTGCATATACATCGTTAGTCACAAGTCATTCCCATCTTTCAAAGAATCATCATTTTCATCACTTAACAAAATCAAGCATACGTAAATTTCTTAAAATTAAGCACACAACGTAATTTTCATAATTTCATAAAAATCATAATCATGATACATAAACATTTAAAACATGAAAATTTGTGCTTAGGGCGCTGCCTGGACTAAAAACTTACCCGGGTTGCAAAATGACCATTTTGCTCCTTGAAACCCAAAATGACCGTTTTACACCTGGACCTCTAAATTTTGACTCGAAGTTTAACAAACTCCTTAAAACATCACAAAATATATTTAAAAATATTTCTTAGACGTAAAATCAAGCCCGTTTTAAAACTTGAACCGGAGTCCCAGTTTTAAACCGATTCGAATCGAAACTTAACCACATTTCTCCCAACTTTTTACCACACCTTAAAAACACATTTACAGCCTTAAAACCATCTAGACCAATATTCTAAACTTTTGAACAACCCCTGCAAGTTTCTGGAATTATTTCTGCACATACGTACTAGAAACCCTAAAGCACAAACATCTCGACCTTTCGATCCTTGCCCACAAGCTGACGTGACCAGCCTCTCATAGACCATCTTAATACCCTACTGGACCTACATGACTCTCGGCCACAGCCCCATGCAAGCCCCACGGTGCTCACTTTTGCTAGTTCCCAAAACCTCTTCAGCTGAGCCTTAACCGAATGTTTCACACAATGTTACCAAATAAATCATCCAAGACGTGACTCCAGTTCCTGGTTCCCTTGGTCTTAGATGTGCACAACCCCCTTTAAATCATAAAATAGAAGCCCCCTTGCAAAAAAATTAAAGAAAACATGAGAGTACAACAAAAGAATGAACCAACATAACGAAAACTTGCATAAAAACGAATCCTCATGCTAACCGAACAAAATCCTCACGATTTTACATAAATGAAAGCAATATTATGGCCTGAATGAAGAGAAAACGAGATACAAGCGTGCCTTGAAGTGTAGAAGCTCGAAAACTCAAAGAATCGCACGTCGGGGAAGCACCAGAGGAGCGGGGAGGTAACTTGTTTGAAGAAATAATGGAGGACCAAAATATTTTTCAGCAAGGCTATTGAAACTCACGAGAAAAGCTGCTGGAACTAAAGGGTGTGGGCGGCCAAATGATTAGGTTTAGGGTTAGGATTAGTTTAGGGTATATTTAAATTTTAAACAATGCACTAATTGGCCAAAAATAAGGATTAAGGTATAACACAAAGGTTTTGGGCCCATTAAGCACTAAATCCAACCCAACAAGCCCAAAAATGCTCCCAAAAAATAATTTTTTTGATGCGTTTCTGAAATTATCGCCCAAACCCTCAAAAACTCCTCCGAATCGTTAAAATTTTTGTACTGTCTAAAATACAACCCTGCGAGTAAAAATACCAACAAAGGCCCATTTTTCGAAAACACCCTTAAAAACACCTCATAATAATAAATAAAAATTAAACAGGAAATAAAGATAATTTTCTTGATAAATCTCTGGTCTGCGTTCCTCGATCGAGCGTGAAATGCAACTAGAACCCCTAATGCCTGAACTTTTAAAAATATCGTGAAATAACTCCTAACCATGCAACAATTATACATTAAATGCATAAAAATAAGTAAACCCGTAATTTAAATAAAACCCTAGATTGCATGCATTGGGGTTACGAAAATTTAAATTTCCTGAACCTTACAACTCTCCCCCCTTAAAATAAAATTTCTTTTTCGAAATTTAAAACATATTGAATAACTCCGAGTAGATATTCCTCATCTCGGTCTCAGTCTCCCAAGTAGCCTCCTCCTCGGAATGATTCATCCACTTGACTTTGACCATGTGGATCACCTTGTTCTGGAGCATCCTCTCCTGTCCGTCCAGTATCTGAGTGGTTCTCTTCTCAAATGACAGGTGCGACGTCAGCTGAAGTGGCTCATAGTTCAGTACATGCGAAGGATTCGACATGTACTTCCGCAGCATAGAGACGTGGAACAAATTATGAACTCCTGCCAGATTCGACGGCAAGGCGACTTTGTAAGCAAGTGTCCCAACTTTCTCCTGGACTTCGAATGGTCCGATGAATCTAGAGCTGAGCTTGCTTTTCTTTCCAAATCTCATCACATCTTTCATCGATGCGACTTTCACAAAAACTTGATCCCTTAATACGAACTCTAGATCTCTACACATCTGATCTTCATAACCTTTCTGACGGCTCTGAGTGGTCCTCATCCTGTCTCAAATCCTTCCCACTTACTCTATTGTAATGCCCGAGATTTTGAATCTGTTATCTGAGATTATGGATTATGAGCTGATGTAATTGTAGCCGGGCCATTCCGAGACCAGATTGGGCAAAGCATAGGAATTACACAATTCTTTGACAGTAATATTGGCGCCCGCGCGGTAGTTTTGACTGCCCGAGCGACAATGTTCAATATGGTTAGAATTTGGACAGCAAGTTCACCCGGGCGGAAGTTTTTGACCGCCCGAGCGCCAATGCATAACAAGTGCGGGCAGAACATTCTGCGCCCGGGCGGTAATTCTGGACCGCCCGAGCGCCACCTGAAATATGTGAAAAGAGGACACGTTGCTTAGACATGCATATATATATATATATATATATAAATATATATATTTATATAAATATGTATAACTCATTTCCTCATGAAGAAACAAGAGAAAGAACGAGGAAAGGAAAGGGAGAGTTTGAAGAAAATCCTTACGCCTTTATATTTTAATCCGTCCCTCTGATTTTGAATCCGACTTCAGTACCGAGTTCCTAGCGACAACAACTACAACATGACATTTGATATGGACAGATTTGACTTCGATACTTCGACTTCGTCAGACCGAGAAGAGAAAGGTATAAATTGATGTTGATGTGGGATTTCGCAATTCGAGTTAGATTCGACTTGAGTTTTCCTAAATCACATACTTTACGTTATTGCATTTATATGTGCAATTGAATGAGATTGATATCTTTGGTCTATTGATTGATGTATTGAGTAATAGGCGGATGCGCCTAGTCGTAGACGATTGATCTTATGACATAATTGCCGGATAGTGATGGAATCATCACTGAAACATTGCACATTGTCACATGATATTTGGAAAAAGTGCCAAAGTCTGTGACAGATAGGTCAAGACACCGGATGTTTTGTCATATCGAAGTGGATAGAATTGGAGTTTCTTCTATTACTGATATTCGATATGGAAAGGGCCAAAGTCCGCGAATAAGAACGTACCACCACCACGATCGGGAGTGTAAGTGGGTGTATGTTCTTGTTCAGATCGGGATCTCTAGATTAGGATGAGTCGAGTCAGAGTCTAAGAATCACGGAGTGTGATTCAGAGTTTGTATTGATTCATGTTTCTGATTTTGATACATGTTATGAATATCTGTTTCATGCTGTTATATATGTTTATATGAAATGCATGTATACATGATTTATACTGAGAATATAATTATCACCGGAGTTATCCGGTTGTTGTCTTGTTTGTATGTGTGCATGACAAAAGGTGGGACAAGATCAGGACCAGGAAGAGGATGAGATATTATAGTTAGCGTGGATATCCGGGCCCAGAAGCAGAATATGATTCAGCACTGGATGTATAGTCGTTGAACCTAGTTGAGATAGAGACATGTAGTACATAACTTGTACTTTGATATTGATATGTATAACAGATAGATTACTGTTACGTTTCCGCATTTATAATTTTTTTTAAAAAAAATTTAGTCCCACTTTTCTTAATTGTTATATTTGACATTAATAATGATTAAGACATGAATTAGCGTCCGGGTCCCCATAGCAGGTGGTATCAGAGCAGTAGGTTCCTTAGACTGAGATATGAGATAGTGAGCGGGGTAGAATGAGTTTTCTTTCCTTACTTTTGATTGCTAGCATGATTTACTGCTTTAATACATGTTTACCTGATTATTTGGATTTGATTTGGTAATATGTACTATTGAGAATGAATCAGAACCGATTCTTGATCAGCAGTAAGATGATCAGAGGAGGACTGAAACAGGTTGGTTATATTTGGTTACTAATTCTTTTGGTAATCAGATTCCTCCTCGAAGAATTCCAGAATCAGGTGGTACTTCGGTTTATTAGATGGATGTGTCAGAAACTCCAATGGAAACAATGTTGATGAAGGTTCAGTAATTCCAACCGCCAATTCTGAGGGGTACGGAGACGTCGGATGATTGTGAAAGTTGGCTGAATGATATTGAAGTGCTGTTTGAATCACTTGATTACCCAGATGAACGCTGAGTTAGATTGATTGGGCACCAGTTATAAGAAGTCGCCAAGAGTTGGTGGATCGCAACCAAAGAAGCATTAGAACAACATGGTACCGTGATTACGTGGAAAATCTTTAAAGCTGAGTTTCATAAAAGATTTCTACTAGTATCGTATCGACAAGATAAGAGTATAGAGTTTGCCAAATTGAAATAGGACCAGATGAATATTGAAGAATATGTGGTAAAATTCTCTACTTTACTACGTTTTGCTTCTCAGGTGGCTGGGAATGATAAAGTTGTAGTTGATCAGTTTATCAGCGGATTGAATCCAGAAATATCTACATTGGTGAATGTGGAACGACCCCTTTATTTTGCTGACGCCTTGAACAGGGCAAGGAGAGCTGAGGAAAGTTTGATACAACAACGAAGAATGTCGTATGTTGCTCAACCACAGAACCAACAACCTCCAGCTCAATTCTTGCAATCACTGTCTAGATTTGATAGTGGCAGTATTAATGGGGGCAAGAAAGATTTCCTGAAAGCTCAAAAGAAACAGTTTAAGAAGTCAGGGAGTGGTTCGTCGAGCTCCAGTAGTTCTAGCCCGAGTTATACTGGAGTTTATTGTAGCACTTGTGGAGGAAGACATTCCACAGAGCAATGTCGAGGTGTATTTGGTAGTTGCCACATCTGCAGACAGTCGGGACATTTTGCTAGAGTTTGTCCACAGAGAGGTTTCCGACGATCTTAGGGAGCAGAACCATCTGGATCAGTGGCACCGCTTGATAGACAATCACCGGTTGTTCACTATTTCCAACCATCGACGACTTCTCAATCACAACTAAGGCCAGGACACACCTGACGAGGTAGTGGCAGGTATTTAATTACTATATGGTTATTTTTCATATGTATTGATAGATACTAATGCATTCCATACAATTATTCTTAAATGAATTTCATTGATATATGCTTTGAGTATCGAGTTATTATATGCTGTAGTATTGATCTCTTTTCTGTTGGGAGAGGTTTTATATCAGTGACATATGTTAGACCTTGTATGCTACAGTATAACAGATATGAGATTGAGTTAGATTGTATAGTACTTGGGTGTCTGATTTTGACTACGTTATCGGTACTGATATATTGACCAAGTACAAAATTACCGTCGATTTTGCCAGAAGATGATAAGATTCAGACCAGATAGGGATGATGAATAGAAATGTTACGATAAGAATTCTAGATCTAGAATTCCTTTGATAACTGCAATGTTTATGACTCGATTGTTATAGAAAGGAGCGGATAGATTCCTTGTCTATTCAGTTGATTTACTGAAATCGAGCCTATCATTGGCCGAATTGCCAGTGATATATGAAATTGCTGATGTTTTCTCAGATGGGATTTCAGAATTACTTCCAGTCAAAGAGATAGATTTCAGCATTGATTGCATATCAGGTACATTTCTTATTTTTGAAATACTAGACAGATAGTACTGATTGAATGGAAAGATTTGAAAGATCAGTTAGAAGATTTATTGTCTGAGAGTTGCATATGATTGAGTGGTTTGATTTGGGATACTCCAGCTATGTTTATGGGTTGATGAACCTTGTGTTCAGAAGTATTATGATGATTTTATGCTCGTTTTATCTATGATGATTTCATCTATGATATCATGAGATATTTGAAGCATATGATTGATCAGATCGAACATTTGGAAATTGTATTGCACATTCTGAGAATTGAAATGTTGTATACAGAAACTGTTGAAATGTGCTTTTTGACTAAGACAGATTGTATGTTTGGAGGCACAGTATATTCGGAAATGATATAGCAGTGGATCTGAACAACGTTGAAATCGTGATCAATTAGCTAAGACCGATACTAATGTCAAAAAATAGCAGTTTTATGAGTTTAGCAGATCAGTATCGATGAGTGATGTTTTGAATCTGATTGAATATTGTTGTTGTTCTGAATCCGTGTTTGATACAGATTGTATACAGTTGAGACTCGATATCATTCAAGCCGAACCAGAGCTGATTTTGAGGATTAAAACTGTAACGTACCGTACTTTTACTACTTGAAATTTGCGGAAAAATAAAAATTTCATTCAAATAAAACATCCGTACGGTAGTCACCCAACATTCGTAAAATATCTTTAAAATAATCCATCATCAAATAAAAGTTTGCTCAAAGAACGCTGTCTCAAAACGTCTCACATTCAAATCATAACATCAGAGAATTTTAAAAGTTTGCATAAACATAAACTTGCGGTCCTCGGGTTTAGCCTGCCGCTCAGCCCAAGCCTGCCCCTTGGTCGTCACCTCCTAAATCCTGCTCATCGTACTCACCTGCATCGATCAAGTCTAGTGAGTCTAAAGACTCAACACGTATAAACTGGAATAACGAGTACTACATAATAAAATCACATGCAACTTTAAAATAGGACATACATAACTTGAAACTTGAACTTGCGTATTAAAACTTGAACATACGTACATACATACTTCAACGTGCCATAACTTAAACTTTTCATAAACATGCTGCATACTTGAACATACTTGAACATACATAACTTCATCATTTTGCGTAGAGGATGTTTCAAAGCAAGTGACCCATACATAATAAACGCCTGATCAGACACACCACAGTACTGGGCTGACAGGGACGTATCCACTGTCGCATACATGAGATCCCCGTTCATAATTTAACGGGCTGGTTGGTCCCCGTTCATAATTTAACGCTTTCCAACCACGATCTAACCCGTTCATAATTTAACGGGGCGGAGAGGTCCTCGGCCACGTTCACCGACTTCCAAACCCATTCATAATTTGGTCACAAGTCAATTAGCATACCTCAAAAACTTAAACATATTTTCTTTGCACGTCAAACATATTTACTTGGCGTTGAGGGATTCGTTGGGCTTCGATCGGGGCCGTTGCTGCACATACTGATCATGGATTGACATGCTTAACTTGCATACTTAGACGTAGGTAAATCATGCTCACTTACGAGTTCATTAAATTCTTAGGACGTTCTACAATTCCCCATGACTCGACTTTGTAAATCATTGTACTAACCCATGACGTCTAACCTCAAAGCATAATAAATTTTCCTTCCCCAAAAAATGAAGGACACGGACCCCGTACCTACATCCGTGTAGGGGTCCGTGTAGGCTCTGGACATTGACACCGAAGGAAAACAAAGGCACGGACCCCGTGTTAGGGTCCGGGTGAGGGTCCGTGTAGGTACTGTAAAAGGACTACTCGGGAAGGGAAGGGGCACGGACCCCGTGTATGGGTCCGGAACCAGGTCCGTGTACCTACTGTAAAGACGCACCAAGGGAAAACAAAGACACGGACCCCGTGCTTGGGTCCGTGTGGAGGTCCGTCTGCACACTGTACGAAGAAACCTGCGAGAAAACTTATGCACATGCCTACACACCCAAATTGACACTTGAACACGATGATTCAACACCTTAAGGACACCATAACATTGCATAAAACTTATATAAACACTTCAAGATACGACGTCCACCATGCTACCCAATACAGCGCTAATTGGCAATTGACATCAACCGAGTTCCTACGACTTTAAACTAATTCAAACACCTAACGACATCCAACAAAACCTTGAGACCTACAACAAACCTCAATACTAACATACTCATATGCAGCGACGATCGCCCGTCGATTTCCAACGAAGCCTGCAACATAAAACTTCAAAAATACAATGGTACCAAACTTTTCTTAAAATTTCAGTTTGAGAAGTCACACGAAAAATATCATAACTCTCTCATTTTTCGTCCAAAAATCTTGAATTTTATGTCAAATCGAAGGTATCGAAAAGTTCTACGTTTTTGCCGGTGAAAGTTTTCCCAAAATATGAACAGAAAAATCGCAGTTTTGACATGAACAGTAAAAACGAGTTTTAGATCTAAAAATTTTCCTTCGAGATTGATCCAATCCATGATCCGCTCAAACTACTATCATCATACATAACCTTTACGCATAAAGACAACGCAATTCGATATATGACTTGATCGACACAGCAAGAACAGAATATACGTGCCTTTTTAACGATAAACGTTACCGAACGACGACACCGAAGCGGAGATAGGAGCGAGGTTGATCCGGGACGAACGTGGCACCGTTTTTCCTTGAAAATAACCAACGAAATTCGCTGGGAATATTGAATAAAAGGGGCGGCTGCTGTTTTGCAAAGAACCCTAAGCTTTTACTCTCAAAAATAATACAAACTAGAATGGATTGAAGAGTGTGTGTTTTGTGCGTGTGATTACTGCGTGTAAAAGTGTGTTGGAGTGTGTTTTGAGCACTAATGTGTGTGTGAGTGTTAATAATTAAAAGTTGCTAATGACTAATTGACAACTTAATAAAAAATATACTAACTTTCCCTTACTTTAACACAACTCTAATAAAAATAAATAGTGCAAGTGCTAAACTTAAAAGTTTAAACGTCTTACAATTACTAAATAATTATCTTATACATTAAAATACTAACATCTCATAAAATACTAATTTTAAAAGTTTTAAACTCTTAAAATTGCTAAATAATGATTTAGGCTCAAAAATGCTAAAACTCACTAAATTATTTAAAAATGCCCCCAAACTCAACTTAAAATAAAATACCATCTTTAAAATTGCCAAAAATCGTCACCGAGTCTTTTCCTCAATCCCGCTTCGAATAATCACCTGAAACATGAAACTCAAAAGACATTTTAACGTGCATGACGTAACATAACTTAATTTAAAATAGTGCATTTAAATAAATTATGCATGACTAAACTCCTTTAAAATAAATTGAATGTTTTAATAATTTAAATAGATGCATGGGTTATACGTGTACTGAAATCGGGTTCTACAGTTCCTCCCCCACTTATATAAATTTCGTCCTCGAAATTAAGTCTTACCGAACAATTCCGGGTAGCGAAGTCTCATATCTGTCTCTGATTCCCATGTGGCCTCTTCCACTGATTGGTTCCGCCACCGAACTTTGACTAGCTTAGTCACTTTGTTCCGGAGTCTGCGCTCCTGTCTGTCGAGGATTTGAGTCGGTCTTTCCTCGTAAGATAAATCTGGAGCAAGCTGCAAAGGCTCATAACTCAGAATGTGCGAAGGATTTGCCAAATATTTTCTCAACATCGAGACATGGAACACATTGTGCACCCCGGCCAGATTCGGCGGAAGGGCAACACGATAAGCTAGTGTCCCAACCCTGTCCAAAATCTCAAACGGTCCAATAAACCTCGGACTCAACTTGCCTCTCTTCCCAAATCTCATAACACCCTTCATGGGTGCTATCTTGACGAAGACGTGATCCCCAACGGCAAACTCGAGATCTCTTCTTCTCTTATCGGCATAGCTCTTCTGACGGCTTTGGGCGGTCTTCATTCTGTCACGGATCTTGACCACCACTTCTGCAGTCTGCTGAACTATCTCTGGGCCTAGATCTGTTTTCTCACCAACTTCATCCCAATGAACTGGCGATCTGCACTTCCGACCATACAACGCTTCATAGGGAGCCATACCAATCGATGCTTGGAAGCTGTTGTTGTATGTGAACTCCACTAGGGGTAGCCTAGACTCCCAAGCTCCTTGAAAATCAATCATGCACGCCCTTAGCAAATCCTCTAAAATCTGAATCACTCGCTCCGACTGGCCATCTGTCAGCGGGTGAAATGCTGTACTGAACAGTAACTTCGTCCCCATAGCTGCATGCAAGCTCTTCCAGAAGGACGATGTGAACCTCGGGTCCCTGTCGGACACAATAGAGACTGGGAACCCATGCAAACGGACTATCTCCCTGATATAAAGATCCGCATACTGCGTCATGGAGAAAGTCGTCTTCACTGGCAGAAAATGCGCTGACTTAGTGAGTCGGTCCACGATAACCCAAATAGAATTAGACCCTTTGACTGACTTAGGTAACCCAACGACAAAATCCATAGTGATGTTCTCCCATTTCCACTCTGGGATAGGGAGTGGCTTAAGCAAACCTGCTGGCCTCTGATGCTCTGCCTTCACCTGCTGACAAGTGAGGCACTCAGATACAAATCTGCGGATGTCTCTCTTCATCCCTGGCCACCAATACAATAACTGTAGGTCCTTGTACATCTTGGTACCTCCTGGGTGAATAGAATACGGAGATGCGTGTGCCTCTGTCAGAATATCCTGTCGGATCGAATCACTACTAGGCACCCACATTCTGTCTCTGTATCTCACGATACCATCTGACACTGTGTACAAAACACTGCCCTTAGCTTCATCCTTCAGTCTCCATTTCTGTAGTTGCTCATCTGAAGGCTGTCCTGTTCGAATGCGGTCTAGTAAATCAGATTTGACTGTCAGATTAGACAGTCTAGGAGCTCTGCCCTTATGATAAATCTCTAGACCAAAACTCTGAATCTCAGACTGAAGCGGCCTCTGAACTGACAATTGTGCTATGACTGCCACTTTTCTGCTCAAAGCGTCTGCCACGACGTTAGCTTTTCCCGGATGGTAGCTAATTTCGCAATCATAGTCCTTCACAAGTTCTAACCACCGTCTCTGTCTCATATTCAGCTCTTTCTGCGTGAAGAAATATTTGAGACTCTTGTGGTCGGTGAAAATCTGACATTTCTCGCCGTATAGATAGTGTCTCCAAATTTTCAGTGCGAAGACAACGGCGGCTAACTCAAGATCGTGAGTCGGGGAGTTCTTCTCATGCACCTTTAACTGTCTGGAAGCATAAGCTATAACTCGACCCTGTTGCATCAACACTGCTCCTAAACCGAGCTTAGATGCATCGGTGTATAACACATAATCTCCTTGCCCTGACGGCATGGCTAACACCGGTGCTGAAATGAGAGCTTGCTTCAACGTGTCGAAGCACTTCTGGCATTCTTCACTCCACACGAACTTAGAATTCTTCTTGGTGAGTGAAGTGAGTGGCACCGCTATGGATGAAAATCCCTTAATCGAATATTTACCTTACGATACAAACTTACATAACTTAGCTATTTACGAGTACGTCCCAAATATAAAATTGTTGCCAACCTTTAATTTCGAGTAACATGAATCCTTAAAACCCCAAAATATATAATATCGATCCTCTCCTTAAATAAGAAAAACTTTCTAGCATCAATCACAAGCTTAAACTATTTTCTTCACGATTACAATATAGTTAAAGCCTAAGACACTTGAGCCTTCCTCATTGAAACAAATGTCGCATTCTTAAGTATCCTCAATGCTTAATTAATCCTAGCGTATAAAACTTAATAAGTTATCCCATATTAGCTTTAGACTAACTCTAATAAATCAAATTCACTTATAAACCATAGAATTCTAGAATCCCTACATCAAGCTTGTAGATTTCTTACTCAATAAAAATCTTAATATTCCTTCATTGATAACTCATGTTGAACACCACTAATTCCCTTTTGTTTTTATTTCACCCAAAAATTCCGTATGAACAAATGTCCCCATAAATTTGAAATTCACCCTTACTCAACCCAAATAGTTTTGGATAACATAATTCCAACACACATATTCACTTACTCCAAAGTTTCTTAATAACTTACAAAAAAATTTCCCAAGACAAGGTGTCTACCTCAATTCTTACATGCGTCGTCTATCAAATAACCAAATCATCAACCATACCCAACCTTCTAGAAAGATCAAATTCCAACAAAAGTACAAGCTTGAATGTTACAACCATGACTAAAACTTATGACACATCAACTTAAGTTCCCAAAGAAAAAAATTCGCTAACTCAATGTCTATTCTTATAACTTAGCTAACCGATCAACTTTACCTCAAATTGTTATCACCCTGAATTTTAAATTGCCGCAACATTAATTCACTAGCGCTTAACTTTTCGAGCCCAATGTCGATTCATCTTACAATCCCTTTGATTACCATTTCTTATAATATTATAACCCCGATACTTTAAGATTCTAATGATCCCTTCGAGCTTAAATCATCGAAAATCCCTATCATTTAAACCATTCAACTCTCACTTACTACTAAACTAGTCCCCCAAATTCCTTAAAATTGTAGCATTAATTCATTATTTCCTCAAAATTATCCAGTTTGTCCTAAATTTCGGAAATTCCACATTTACCCATAAGTTCTTGGTGTTCCTAATTCCATTGTGTAAGTTTCTCGCAACATAAAATTCAAAAATTTGAAGATTATTAGACCCAAATTCAATTCTCATAGCCTCGAACTTTACTGATTTAACCCAAGTGTTCCTCAAAAATTCGAATTTAATCCCCAAAATTTTCTGAATTTGCAATTTGACCCTTAAAGTTCTCGAACTTACATTTTTGGCACTACAACTCTTCAAAATTTGCATTTCTGGTCCCCAATAAAATCTTCGATTTTAGTCTCATTAAACCTTAAAATCCTCGAAACTCGGAATTTAATCCCAAACGATAACTTCGAAACTAGTCCCTTAGGATTTTTATCTTTGCACTTAGGTCCTGAAACTATTGGTCATTACCACTAGGTCCTTAAAATTCTCCATTTGTGCAATTAAATCCTTAAATCCAACTAGGGGGAGCATGCATAATAAATAAATTCTACGCTTTGTATACTTCCAAAGATCGTCGTTTTCCCGAATCATTAATCCTTGGAGTCCTCCAAAAATCAACTCAGCTAGCAACCACGAACCATCAGTAATTTCATAGAAAATCTACAAGTCCCAAAAGCATTCATAATTGTCAAGTTCAACTCATGACCCACGATTATAACATCAGTACTACTAACCAAAAATTAAAATAGACAAATCATTTCCAACTTTTCCTAACACACAAAAGCAAAATTCTTACTCATTTCTAATTCCACCACCCAGCATGCAAGAAGATTAAACAATTTCTCATTTCATGTCGTAACATGCATAAAATTTTAAAGATCCAATCTCAAGTCATAACGACAGGTAAGCCTGTACTCTAAAACGTATGTCATGTAGACACACAGGTGATGTATAGCATTAAAACATGCACATGCGAAAATCATGACTTAATGCTTACAACATAATATAATGCAAAACTTTAAAACTTACAGACTTGAGGTGTGACTTTCGTGAGCTTCTTGCGACTGGCAGTAGGCATAACCCTTTACAAGAACACCACTCTGATACCAACTGTAACGTACCGTACTTTTACTACTTGAAATTTGCGGAAAAATAAAAATTTCATTCAAATAAAACATCCGTACGGTAGTCACCCAACATTCGTAAAATATCTTTAAAATAATCCATCATCAAATAAAAGTTTGCTCAAAGAACGCTGTCTCAAAACGTCTCACATTCAAATCATAACATCAGAGTATTTTAAAAGTTTGCATAAACATAAAATTGCGGTCCTCGGGTTTAGCCTGCCGCTCAGCCCAAGCCTGCCCCTTTGTAGCCACCTCCTAAATCCTGCTCATCGTACTCACCTGCATCGATCAAGTCTAGTGAGTCTAAAGACTCAACACATATAAACTGGAATAACGAGTACTACATAATAAAATCACATGCAACTTTAAAATAGGACATACATAACTTGAAACTTGAACTTGCGTATTAAAACTTGAACATACGTACATACATACTTCAACGTGCCATAACTTAAACTTTTCATAAACATGCTGCATACTTGAACATACATAACTTCATCATTTTGCGTAGAGGATGTTTCAAAGCAAGTGACCCATACATAATAAACGCCTGATCAGACACACCACAGTACTGGGCTGACAGGGACGTATCCACTGTCGCATACATGAGATCCCCGTTCATAATTTAACGGGCTGGTTGGTCCCCGTTCATAATTTAACGCTTTCCAACCACGATCTAACCCGTTCATAATTTAACGGGGCGGAGAGGTCCTCGGCCACGTTCACCGACTTCCAAACCCATTCATAATTTGGTCACAAGTCAATTAGCATACCTCAAAAACTTAAACATATTTTCTTTGCACGTCAAACATATTTACTTGGCGTTGAGGGATTCGTTGGGCTTCGATCGGGGCCGTTGCTGCACATACTGATCATGGATTGACATGCTTAACTTGCATACTTAGACGTAGGTAAATCATGCTCACTTACGAGTTCATTAAATTCTTAGGACGTTCTACAATTCCCCATGACTCGACTTTGTAAATCATTGTACTAACCCATGACGTCTAACCTCAAAGCATAATAAATTTTCCTTCCCCAAAACATGAAGGACACGGACCCCGTACCTACATCCATGTAGGGGTCCGTGTAGGCTCTGGACATTGACACCGAAGGAAAACAAAGGCACGGACCCCGTGTCAGGGTCCGGGTGAGGGTCCGTGTAGGTACTGTAAAAGGACTACTCGGGAAGGGAAGGGGCACGGACCCCGTGTATGGGTCCGGAACCAGGTCCGTGTACCTACTGTAAAGATGCACCAAGGGAAAACAAAGACACGGACCCCGTGCTTGGGTCCGTGTGGAGGTCCGTCTGCACACTGTACGAAGAAACCTGCGAGAAAACTTATGCACATGCCTACACACCCAAATTGACACTTGAACACGATGATTCAACACCTTAAGGACACCATAACATTGCATAAAACTTATATAAACACTTCAAGATACGACGTCCACCATGCTACCCAATACAGCGCTAATTGGCAATTGACATCAACCGAGTTCCTACGACTTTAAACTAATTCAAACACCTAACGACGTCCAACAAAACCTTGAGACCTACAACAAACCTCAATACTAACATACTCATATGCAGCGACGATCGCCCGTCGATTTCCAACGAAGCCTGCAACATAAAACTTCAAAAATACAATGGTACCAAACTTTTCTTAAAATTTCAGTTTGAGCAGTCACACGAAAAATATCATAACTCTCTCATTTTTCGTCCAAAAATCTTGAATTTTATGTCAAATCGAAGATATCGAAAAGTTCTACGTTTTTGCCGGTGAAAGTTTTCCCAAAATATGAACAGAAAAATCGCAGTTTTGACATGAACAGTAAAAACGAGTTTTAGATCTAAAAATTTTCCTTCGAGATTGATCCAATCCATGATCCGCTCAAACTACTATCATCATACATAACCTTTACGCATAAAGACAACGCAATTCGATATATGACTTGATCGACACAGCAAGAACAGAATATACGTGCCTTTTTAACGATAAACGTTACCGAACGACGACACCGAAGCGGAGATAGGAGCGAGGTTGATCCGGGACGAACGTGGCACCGTTTTTCCTTGAAAATAACCAACGAAATTCGCTGAGAATATTGAATAAAAGGGGCGGCTGCTGTTTTGCAAAGAACCCTAAGCTTTTACTCTCAAAAATAATACAAACTAGAATGGATTGAAGAGTGTGTGTTTTGTGCGTGTGATTACTGCGTGTAAAAGTGTGTTGGAGTGTGTTTTGAGCACTAATGTGTGTGTGAGTGTTAATAATTAAAAGTTGCTAATGACTAATTGACAACTTAATAAAAAATATACTAACTTTCCCTTACTTTAACACAACTCTAATAAAAATAAATAGTGCAAGTGCTAAACTTAAAAGTTTAAACGTCTTACAATTACTAAATAATTATCTTATACATTAAAATACTAACATCTCATAAAATACTAATTTTAAAAGTTTTAAACTCTTAAAATTGCTAAATAATGATTTAGGCTCAAAAATGCTAAAACTCACTAAATTATTTAAAAATGCCCCCAAACTCAACTTAAAATAAAATACCATCTTTAAAATTGCCAAAAATCGTCACCGAGTCTTTTCCTCAATCCCGCTTCGAATAATCGCCTGAAACATGAAACTCAAAAGACATTTTAACGTGCATGACGTAACATAACTTAATTTAAAATAGTGCATTTAAATAAATTATGCATGACTAAACTCCTTTAAAATAAATTGAATGTTTTAATAATTTAAATAGATGCATGGGTTATACGTGTACTGAAATCGGGTTCTACAAAAACAGTTCAGAAAATTGATCAGAATGGGCAGAACTTTGTATCGATAGTCAGAACAGGGTATCGATCAGAATATCAGGTAAGTGATACTGCATTGTATATGAATAACCGATGAGTTGTGCCAGATATTTCAAATTTGAAACGACAGGTATTGTCAGAAGTGAACAATAATTGATTCAACATTTAGTCTGGTGATAGGAAAATGTATGAGGATTGAAAAGATAGTTTTAGTTGAAACGGATGAGATTAGATATGGTTGAGTTTGTATTGAAACGTCTGAATTGCCGACATATGAAGGCAGAAAGAAAGAAACCAGGAGATTGGTTATATAGCTTATCGATTCCTGAATGGAAATGAGATTACATTTCCAGGGATATCGTGATGAAGCTACCGCATTCCTCTCGGAATTGAGCATTGATTGAGTTAGGAGTGACAGACTGAACCAGTCTACGAGTGCTAGCTCGTAAATGAAGACGTACAGATATGATTATATTACTGAGATTTCTGTCAGAAAAGTGATTAGATTACACAGAGTGTCGAGAGTTGATTATATCAGACCATGATTTTCGGTTACTTCGCACTTTTGACAAGAGTTGTAGTAGGCTCTAGGTACGAAATTATGTTTGAATACCGCATATCATCCACCCACTGACGGACAGTCAGAGAGGATTATCCGGATATTGGAGGATATGCTTAGAGTTGTAGTGCTTGATTTTAGCACTAGTTGACAGGATTTATTGTCATGTTATGAATTATCATACAACAACTGTTATTAAACGAGTACTGAAATCACATCGTTTGAAGTATTGTTTGATAAGAAGTGTAGATTTCTTTCTTTATTAGAATAGTATCTCTGAGGTACCTGAGGTTGGACCTGATATGATCAGAGATATGACTGAAGAAATGAAGCTGATTCAGAAAAGAATGACGACAGCTCTGAATAGACAGATTGAATATGCCAACGTCAGACGACGACTGTTGACATTTGTAACAAGAAATTGAATACTGAATTGATTTAGAGTAAACCGATTTGGTAGCGGGTAATGGTATTGACTTGCTATGAGCTGTTGATTGGTATATATGGATATGGTATAGCCAGTATTTTGAGATCGATTCTATCAGAGTTACTCCAAGATGTATTGTGATCTGATACTTCTTGAGTTATTATTCCGGATGGGAATCAGAGTCAATAGAAGAAAGATAATTCAGAATGAAGACTATTCCGTTGTTGAAAGTTCAAGGGAATGGTTAGGGCATCAAGGAAGCTATTTGGAAGACAAAATCTGATATAAGACAGAGATTTCAGAATTGTTTCATTGTGATGGGTTCTACGAATAATTTCCGTTATACATTTCTTCCTGGTATGATATGATTACCTGTGATATACGAGTTGATTGCTTATGATTTCGGGGACAAAATCATATCTTAGGGAGGGGGGGAGGAGAAATTTTATGCCCGAGATTTTGACTCTGGTAATCTGAGATTATGGATTATGAGATGATGTGATTGTAGCCGGGCCATTCCGAGACCAGATTGGGCAAAGCATAGGAATTACACAATTCTTGGACAGTACTATTGGCACCTGAGCGGTAGTTTTGACCGACCGAGCGCCAATGTTCAATATGGTTAGAATTTGGACAGCAAGTTCGGCGCCCGGGCGGAAGTTTTTGACCGCCCGAGAGCCAATGCATAACAAGTGCGGGCAGAACTTTTCGCACCCGGACGGTAATTCTCAACCGCCCGAGCGCCACCTGAAATATGTGAAAAGAGGACACGTTGCTTAGACATGCAAATGGGATATATATATATACCTCAGGAAGAAACAAGAGAAAGAACGAGGAAAGGAAAGGGAGAGTTTGAAGAAAATCCTTACGCCTTTATATTTTAATCCTTCCGTCTGATTTTGAATCCGACTTCAGTACCGAGTTCCTAGCGACGACAGCTACAACATGACATTTGATATGGACAGATTTGACTTCGAGACTTCGACTTTGTCAGACCGAGAAGAGAAAAATATAAATTGATGTTGATGTGGGATTGCACAACTCGAGTTAGATTCGACTTGAGTTTCCCTAAATCACATACTTTACCTTATTGCATTTATATGTGCAATTGAATGAGATTGATATCTTTGGTCTATTGATTGATGTATTGAGTCATAGGCGGATGCGCCTAGTCGTAGACGATTGATATTGTGACATAAGTGCCGGATAGTGATGGAATTGTCACTGGCACATTGTCACAGGATAGTGATTTGGTGAAAGTGCCAAAGTCTGTGACGGATAGGTCAACACACCGGATGTTTGGTCATATCGAAGTGGATAGAATTGGAGTTTATTTTATTACTGATATTCGATATGGAAAGGGCCAAAGTCCGCGAATAAGAACGCACCACCACCCCCGATCGGGATTGTAGGTGGGTGTATGTTCTTGTTCAGATCGGGATCTCTAGATTAGGATGAGTCAATTCAGAGTCTAAGAATCATGGAGTGTGATTCAGAGTTTGTATTGTTTCATGTTTCTGATTTTGATACATGTTATGAATATCTGTTTCATGCTGTTATATCTGTTTATATGAAATGCATGTATACATGATTTATAGTGGGAATATAATTCTCACCGGAGTTATCCGGCTGTTGTCTTGTTTGTATGTGTGCATGACAACAGGTGGGACATGATAAGGACCAGGAAGAGGATGAGAGATTATAGTTAGTGTGGAGATCCGGGCCCAGAAGAAGAATAGGATTAAGCACTGGATGTATAGTCGTTGAACCTAGTTGAGATAGAGACTTGTAGTACATAACTTGTAATTGGATATTGATATGTATATCAGATAGACTACTCTTACGTTTCCGCATTTATAATTTTTTTTTTAAAATTTAGTCCCACTTTTCTTAATTGTTATATTGACATTAATAATGATTAAGACATGAATTAGCGTCTGGGTCCCCATATCTATTGTCTGCCTGACAATATCCAGACCCAAATCTGCTCTCTATCCTACCTCATCCCAATATACTGGCAACCTACACTTCCTCCCATACAGTGCCTCGTATGGTGCCATATCGATCGATGTCTGATAACTGTTATTGTATGTGAACTCTACAAGAGGTAACTTTGGCTCCCAGCTGCCCTGGAAATCGATCATGCAAGCTCGAAGTAGGTCCTCCAGAATCTGTATCAACCTCTCTGACTGACCGTCTGTCTGAGCATGGAAGACAGTACTAAACAGTAGCTTATTACCCAATTCCTGGTGTAGACTCTTCCAGAACGCATACGTGAACCTCAGATCCCTGTCTGAACACTATGGACACTGGAATCCCACGCAGTCTGACTACCTCTCTGATGTACATTTCTGTGTACTGAGTCATGGTGAAAGTTTTCTTGATCGGTAGAAATTGAGATGATTTAGTTAGCCAATCAACTATCACACAGATGACATTATGTCCTCCAGTAATCTTCGGAAGCCCTGCCAGAAAGTCCATGGTGATGTTCTCCCATTTTCACTCGGGAATAGGGAGTGGTCTCAGCTTCCCTGCAGGTCTCTGATGCTCTGCCTTTACTTTCTGACAAGTCAAACACTCAAAAAAGAATCGCAAAATATCCCACTTCATGCCCGGCCACCAATAAAGAGTCTGCAGATCCTTATACATCTTCGTACTCCCTGGATAGATGGAGTACGGGGTATTGTGGGCCTCGCTCAAGATATCTTGTAGAACCCGTTAAACCAGACTACGTATAAAACATGCATAATTACTAGTGTTTAATTTGAAAATGATTTCTTTTATATTTAAAGCATTTTAAATTGTATTAAGTCATGATCATTTAGTTTAAAATCGCAGTAGTTTAGCTTTTATCTTTTCAGTTAAATAAGCGAGGTCGGACCGGAGTTGGAGTATTGAGATAAAATTTAATGATAAGAAAATATTCCTAGAATTTATTTAAGATAAAGAAAAATTTATTTTAATGAAAAAAAATGTTTAGGAATTTTTTAATTAATTAGAGATAAGTAGTAAATAAGTTCTATTATGTCCAATAATTAATTAAAAACCTAAATTAAATTGTGTAACCAATTGAGATAAATTAATCTAGGCTTATTTTATTTAATAAATTGTAACTTAACATGTTATTAATTTAATTTAAGAATTTGCAATGCATGCAAGAAAATTACAATCCAAATTAATTTATTTCCATATAAATATAAATATTATCATGTTAAAAACTTTAAAGAGTTAAAATTCAATAATTAAACAATATTTTACCTCCAAATAAAAGCAAGATTTCGGCCATTCACCTTGTAGGATTTAATTAGTTTTAAAACCCACCATTTCGATCCCTTTCCTTATCCCTTTCTTGGTAAATAATCCATTCATTTTAATCACCAATAATTAATGATTTAAGCAATATTTACACCTTAGTTGACAAGAGAAAATCGGTCATCTCTCATCCCATTAAACCTCCCTCAATCAAATAATATCATATCATTTCTTATCTAACAAACAACTAGGATAGAAAGATATTGATTGCCATTCAAATCCCATTTAATTAGTAAACTTTCCATTCATCTCCTAGCCATTTCCCTCCCCACATCCTCGAAAATTTCAGAGTAGAAAATCAGTAGAAAAATCGTGAGGAGCAAGAAAAGAAGAGGAGAGAAATCAAGTAAGAAAAGAGAACTCCGTCTCAGCCGCGCCGTGTCGCCGTATAGTTTGTTTCTTTTCAAACGAAAGGATTTCAAGCATGTCTATATTATTCTTTTCTTTTCAATCAAGTTATATACATATTTTTAAACCATATTTATTCTTAAATTTTGAAGCAAAACCGAAAACATGGACAGCAACATTCGAAAATATTGTGCAGATTTTCGGCCCTTCCCTTGTGCCTTCACGATTTTGTTGTTTTTGTTGATTTAAAGGTTGGCTCGGTTCCTAGGCTCCCAAGGATGCTTATGGTCATTTCCTAGGGTATGTTAGGGTCAAGTTTGATCAAGGGTTCAAGCCCCAAAACCGTAAGTTAGGTGCTCGACTCGGTAAGTGAGAAACAAGTGTCATATTCGAGGTTCATTTGCTGTCATTGGCTTGCGTAGGATAGTGTTCGAGCCATGGATGGCCTAGGGCCAGTAGCCATGGCTAGGACCCTCCTCTAGAAAGCATAGGACGTGGTCAAGTCGGCCCTAAGTGGCTTGAGCCATGTCCCAAGTCGTTCGGACAGAAACAAGACAAGCGCCCCCTTCGAACCCTTTTCTTTTTCCTGCATGTGTAGTTTCGATTTTGAGGTTGGTACGGATCTTGGTTGGCTTTTTAGCCCTTAGCCATGCTTCACACAATGCCTCATGATGTCTAGATCATGCCATGGTCGATCACATGGCCAATAGAATGATCCATGATAGCAGAACAAGTAACATCCCCACGCGTGCCATGTGTGTTCTTGGATGAAGCTTGGGATCATCGTAGGTGTTGGCTTGGATTGTGGTTGGCCTTGGGCCCTTAGCCATAGTTCAAACCATACCTTAGGATGTAGGTAAGAGGCTCTGGTGGGTGGTTCAAGCCCCAATGGCCGATAGTCTCGAAAACGAAGCACGAAAACGCAACAGCTGCTGCTGTAATTTTTTTTGACAGCAACTTCGCCTTCGGTTCAGAGGTTTGTTTCGAGTTCTTGGTTGGCTTTTAGCCTATGGACTTGGAATGGACAATACCTCATTGAGTTAGGAAGGTCATGTTTTGGTCGTTCATTATTTGGTTAAGTCTAGAGGTCGTATGAGAATTTACTGTGCGATGTGCCAAAGTGACTCTCGAAAGAGCGTTTCACGATTTTCGCCTCCATTCACCAAATTTCGAGTTTACAATTCTTAGGAGCATTATTTCATCATGTTAGGCGTTTTTATACCATGAATAAATGATGGATCGATGTTGGTTCAGGTTGGTATGGAGTCATGGTTAGAAGTTAAGTTGTTGGTCTAGTTGGCCCCGTTTTTGGGTTCCATTACGAAGTTATTCTCAAGTTAAGTTTATTTGCATGTTTCTCATGTTAGAATTAGGTCGCAGTGAGCCTGGGAACGATCCAACTCAATTGGAAAAATAACACATGAATTTAATTATATTACGTGCATAAAATATAAAAAGTTTATTTTTGAGATATATGCGATATGTCTTCTGGCCATCTCACGCTTATGGGATTGCAGCTTATGGGATTATTATTTCACCCGGTGACTTACGACCGGTTCATGTTCATGTATGGGTATGGATATCCAGTCTAAGGGCTGTGATGATCTCTACCGCCCAGTATACTGTGGTTTAGTCTGATCAGACGATTCATGTTATGTTATGGGCCACTTGCGTAGAACATTATCTCAACAGAAAATTATGATATGCTATTTTATGACAGGGCTCTATCGAGCAAACATTTTACGTACGATTTTCAGTTATGCACTTATTTATAATTATTCATGACACGATTTTCACGTTACATTTTACGATATGACATTTTTATGTACGTCGAGTTTTATTATATATTTACTTGTTATCTATGATATATACATGATGAGTCTTTAGAATCACTAGACTTGATTGTTGTAGGTACTAATGAGGTCGGGACCGAGGGCGGGGACCAGTGAACTAGCTTGGGTCGGCAGTAGTAGGAACCCGAGGACCTCATGTTTCAGTTTATTTATTATTTTTATGATCAAACTCATTTTGTCTTGTTGAAATATTTTAAGTGATTGTTTTGAAATAGTATTTACTTCCGCTACTATTTTGACATTTAAACCTTTTTATCAGTTTATTTTATGAATGAGGCAAGTTATTTACTTTTGAAGGAAAATTTTAAATAATTCCGCAAATTTTCAAATACGAAATACGGGCCTCTACAGTTGGTATCAGAGCCTATGTTCTTGTAAAGAGTTTTACTACTACTGATCTCGAGAAGCTCACGAAATCATGTCTTCGGTCTGTAAGTTTTACGTATACGCATTTCGTTTAAAGCATGAAATATTTTAACAGCATGTTTTCATGAAATATTTTACGTTCACATTATGATTATGCAGTATTTTTTAAATTTAAAGAAATAATGGAATTATGCATGTTGGTTACGTATGTGTTGTATACATGGAACAGTATGCCTCCTAGACGTATTCTTGAGCGCACGAGAGATGATGAGCCTCGCCAGGAGGACGGTGAGAATCAAAGGCAGGAGAGGATGTACCTCCACCCCCTCCACCGGACATGAACGCCCAGATGTTAGCAGGGATGAATCGGTTCTTCGCGCAGTTTGCGGGGAACAATGCTGGGGTAGCCAGGCAGGCGGGGCCTGAGGCTACATATGAGCGGTTCATGAAGATAAGGCCGAAGGAGTTCTCAGGGACGGCAGATCCCATGATTGCCGAGGGATGGATTTTTCGAGTTCATGGAGCTTGGAAATGAAGATAAGGTTCATTGTGCAACCTATCTATTTGGAGGAAACGCTCGCTTATGGTGGGAAGGAGCATCCGTAGCCTTGAACTTGGCTACTCTGAGCTGGACGCGCTTCACAGAGGTATTCTACTCTAAATATTTTACTGACGAGGTGCGTCCCAGGTTGACCAGGGAGTTCATGACCCTGAGGCAGGGAGATATGACTGTTACGGAGTTCATCCGTAAGTTTGAGAGGGGTTGCCGTTTTGTGCCCCTGATTGCAAGTGATGATGGAGCCAAGTTGAGGCATTTTCTAGATGGTCTACGGCCGATCTTGCGCCGTGATGTTAGGGTGGCAGGCCCTACTACCTATGACGTCCCTGTCTCAAGATATCTAGCTGCAGAGTAGGTCCAGAATGATATAGAGAGAGACCGCCAGGGCAAGCGACCAGTCCAAGTGCCACACCGCCCTCCTCCTCAGCAGCAGAATCAGAGTAAGAGTCCTTTCCACGGCCCACCCAGAAATAGAGGACATCAGCAGCATGGACGTGCAGTCCCGAGGACTTTATAGCATCCAGTCTTTCTTAGGTGAACACGCCGTCATGCTGAAGCGTGTATGTATGGCTCGGGGAAGTGTTACAAGTGTGGTAGTCCAGACCACTTGCTGAAGCAGTGCCCGCAAGGGAGTCTGCCTACCCATGGAAGAGTCTTTGCTCTCCATGCAGCGGAGACGAACCCGAAGACGATGCTCATGACAGGTACCTTTAAGCTTTAAGTTTGTATTTGGGAGTTTATGTTTTGGGTTTAGATTTTGAACTTAGAATTTGTGATAGGATTGCATGCTCTAATCAGTGTTATTTTCGAGAATTTAGAAGAACTCTGGCCTTCGCATGTCTATAAGTTTAGTTCTCGTAACTATTGGGTTCAGCTTAGTGTTCCAATCTTTTAGGGAGAATTTTTATAGCTGGTTCACCTACGAAAGCCTTTATAGATTCAGGGGCTACTCATTCGTTCATTTCGGAGACCTTTGACAATTTTCTCAAGGTCAAGACCATTGGACTAGATATAGCCTATTTAGTAGTACTGCCTTCTGGAGAGGAGCTGGCAGCTACTAATGTGATCCGAGACATAGACTTCGAGCTTCATGACAATCTTGTTTATGTGGATCTTATCGTTCTGCCGATTCCAGAGTTTGATATCATTCTAGGTATGGACTGGCTACTAAGGAACATTTTTTGATCGACTTTTAGCGGAGATCCGTTCTAGTCCGACCTCCTGGGATGGGGCAGTTCTTATTCGAACCAGACAGGTACTTTCATTTACCGCGTTTGATATCTTGTGTCCAGGCTAGGAAGCTCATGTATAGAGGGTGTCGAGCATTTTTGGCAACTTTTATATCCGTTCCTGAGGCACCCAGTCAGTCAGCCTCCTATGTCCCAATTGTTAGGGATATTCTAGACGTTTTTCCTGACGACGTCTTTGGTATGCCACCCGAGCGAGAGGTGAAGTTTTATATTGAGCTTATACAAGGTACAAATCTGATCTCCAAAGCACCGTACTGATTAGCACCGATAGAGATGGCAGAACTTAAGAAGCAGATTCAGGAACTTCTTGACAAGGAGTTCATTCGCCCGAGTTTTTTACCATGGGGCGCGCCAGTCTTGTTTGTGAAGAAGAAGGATGGTACGATGAGGCTTTGATTACAGGGAATTGAGCAGGGTTACAGTGAAGAACAAATACCCACTTCCGCGGATTGAAGATTTATTTGATCAGTTACAGGGAGCTTCAGTATTCTCTAAGATCGATCTGTGTTTTGGCTATCACCAGTTGAGGGTGAAAGATGCCGATGTTCTCAAGACTGCTTTTAGGACTCGTTATGGCCAATTCGAGTTCTTTATGATTCCGTTCGGTTTGATGAATGTGCCAAAGATCTTCATGAATCTCATTAATCGCGTATTTCAGCCGTATCTTGATCAGTTTGTGATAGTATTCATAGAAGAAATTCTTGTATACTCAAAGAATCAAGAGAATCACAGCAAACATTTGACCGCAGTTTTGCAGTGGTATTGAGGTAGACCCAGCGAAAGTTGCAGCAGTCAGAGATTGGGTTGTGCCGCTGAATAAATCAGAGATCCGTAGTTTCCTTGGGCTAGCAGGATACTATCGGAAGTTTATTCAGGGATTCTCCTCTATCGCAGTTCCACTCACGTTGTTGACAAAGAAGAATGTTAAATTTGTGTGGAGCGATGAGTGTCAGAAGAGCTTTGATACTTTGAAGCAAGCTCTTATATCAGCGCCAGTATTGGCCATGCCGTCAGGGCCCGGAGACTTTGTTTTGTATACCGATGCTTCGAAGCTCGGTCTAGGCGCAGTGTTGATGCAGCATGGGAAGGTGATAGCGTATGCTTATCGTCAGTTGGAGATCTCTGAGAAGAATTACCTTACCCATGATCTAGAGTTGGCGCCGTAGTATTTGCCTTGAAGATTTGGAGGCATTATTTGTATGGAGAGAAGTGCCAGATCTTTACCGACCATAAGATCCTCAAGTACTTCTTTACGCAGAAAGAGTTGAATATGCGTCAGAGGCGTTGGTTGGAGTTAGTGAAGGACTATTACTGTGACATTAGCTACAACCCTGGCAAAGCTAATGTAGTTGCGGATGCATTGCGCAGGAAAGTCGCAGTGATGGCTCATCTCATGATTTCGAGACCTCTTCAGTCTGAGATGCAGAGGTTTGATCATTTCCATCAGAATTGACATACCCATTTGAGTAGGAATCATGAAGTTCCTTCGAGTAGATTTCCTGAGAAGATTGTCCCAGAAACGTCCTCAAACCAGCTACTTCCAATTTTAGAAATACGTTCTCGATATCTGCCTCATTGACTGATAGAACTGATTCAAAATCAACAGCCATAGCATTCAAAATGTGTGCTGGAATTTGATTTGCCATTTCTGAGAATACGAAAACTTCAAATTTTGCAAGATATAAGTTCTGTGTATGAATTTGCTCTGAAAATTGATATTCGTGTAAGGAAGAACTGAATTGGGGCGGGAAAGGTACATATATAGGTGACCGTTCAATTTTTGGACATGTGTCAGTCCACGAAAAATTTGAATTTAAAGACGTGTGTACGTGTGCTGCAAGCGTGTGTACAATTTCAAATGGTTCAAATGAGGCCACGTTTTAAAGATGCTATTTAGCAATTAAAAAAACAATCAGATCACTTGATTTGGAATATACTGTGGTTAATTAGTTAACTTTAGTAAAATAATCAGCTGAACGATCAGTTGTGAAACTGTGTATTTTCAGTTGAGGATTTACTAACTGTTGTCTTCTCAGTTAACCTTTTAAAACCAATATTCCTCCTTAATAAATGCATATATAAATTACGAGAATTTAAGCATGATATAAAATGACTAATTAAAGTAAATTTGTTGCTGAATCCAGAGCAGTTGAGCACAACAATTCCCAGCAGCAAGATATTCTGCTTCAGTTGTGGAAGTAGCAATGGATGTCTGCTTCTTACTGAACCAAGAGATCAGTCTGTCTCCTAGAAACTGACATGATCCACTTGTACTTTTACGATCAAGCTTACATCGTGCAAAATTTGCATCTGAATATCCAACTAGATTGACAGAGGAGTCTTTAGAATACCATAACCCAACATTTTGAGTGCCTTTTAGATATTTTGAAATACGTTTGATAGCTGAAAAATGTGATTTCTTAGTGATATGTGTCATTTTTACGTATTTTATTGCATTAGTTTTAGTTGTGTTTGCATTGTGCATGCATGCATTTTAGTTACATGTTGTTTATTTTTGAGCAAACATCTGCAATCTATCATATCTCACTGGTTTGTGACGAATTTGCAGGTAAAAGTGACCGGAAAACCAAAGATGGAGCAAAGTGTACAAATGAGAGGGCAACAGACAGAATGAGTGGCGCCCGAGCGGTAATTTTCTACCGCCCGGGCGCGAAAGGTGACCAAGGCAACAGAAAGGTTGGCGCTCGAGCGGTAGTTTTCTACCGCCCGAGCGCGAGAGCCACTCACCCCAAGAACTTCGACAGAAAGGTCGGCGCTCGAGCGGTAGTTTTCTACCGCCCGAGCGCGAATGCTGCACTTCCCAAGGAGATTCACAGAAGGTGTGGCGCTCGAGCGGTAATTTTCTACCGCCCGAGCGCCATCTATTTTTGGCAAGATTTCATGCTCGATTTCTTACCTTAGTTGGGAGAAGGGTTGGAATGGAAAGGGGGGGTTAGACGTTTTGGTCGATTCAGACATTATTGGAGGAGGAAAGGAGTTTTGGAGAGCTTTGGCACTTGGATTGAAGATTCGACGGTTTCCGGGCATCGTTCTTCGCGGATTTCGCTACATCTAGTATCTCAAGTTTATTTTCTCTTATTTAAACATTGTTTTGCTGATTTTAATTATGAATTCTAGTAGCTAACTTTTCATATTTGTTGGGATTAAAGGGGATCCTACCCCAAACTTTGATCTAGTTAATTCATATTTCGATTTGTGATTTGTTCTTGGTTAGACTATTGTTTTATTGTGTTGTTAGAGCGTAGCTAACTTTAACAACGTTTCTATATCGCGAGTGAGTTCGAGAGAATAACTTGTGATAAGAACTAGTAGTATAATTCGCGGATCTACAATTTGCATATATATATGAAATTGGATACGTGCCGATAGTCATAGTCCATAGGGTCGAAAACTAGGGGATTTCATCAATCGAAATGCGATTCATTCTTGATAAATAATTAAAGACATTTAATTACTTCATTGAGTGAATTAGTTTGGCATAGCTCGAGAGAGTGTGTTCAATTGAATAGGAAATCCTGTCGGAAGCGTAGAACACAATCGAACGAATTAGTTAATTAATAAGGGGTAGGTGAACCAGAATTCCCAACAAATTCTTTTATCATTTGAAATTTAATCAATCGATTTAGCAATCATATTTTATCATTTAATCTTTGAACTTGTTTATTTAATTTTCTTGCATTTTATTAGTTATAACACAACCAATCACTTTTCGTTGCTAAAGTTTTAATAACTAAAATAATAATTGTTAAATACAGTCTTCAGCGGAACGATACTCGTATTCACATACACTATATTATTACTTGACATCGTGCACTTGCGATACTTTTTGAGCATATAAAATCATATTTTATTGGGGAATTCACAGTGCAAGTTTTGCTCGATCACTTAGGGTTTGCTTGAAATCTAGCACACATACAGACTAAAAATACAATATCAGGACGACTAGCAGTTAGGTACAATAATGAATCTATTAAACCTCTGTAAAGTGTCGCCTCAACTGATGTTCCTCCTTGATCAGTGTCCAGTTTAACTGATGAACTCATGGGAGTACTTGTAGCTGAACACGATTCCATGCCAAATTTCTTCAGCAACTCCTTCGTGTATTTAGTCTGACTGTTAAAAATGCCTGTCTTCAGTTGCTTCACTTGTAGTCCAAGAAAAAATGTCAATTCGCCCATCATGCTCGTTTCAAATTTATCTTGCTTCAACTTATCAAATTTCTCGCATAATATGGGGTTAGTTGACCCAAATATAATGCCATCAACATAAATTTGAACGAGTAAAATGTGATCATTCTTAGAAAATTCGAACAATGTCTTATCAACTGATCCAATAGAAAAATCGTGATCAGTTAGAAATTTTGAAAGAGTTTCATACCAAGCTCTTGGAGCTTGTTTAAGACCATATAAGGCTTTGTTCAAATGGTAGACATGATCAGGAAAATGATGATTGATGAAACCAGGAGGTTGTTCAACATAGACTTCTTCTTGCAACTGACCATTCAGGAATGCACTCTTTACATCAATCTGGTAGACTTTGAAATTCTTGAATGATGCATAGGGAAGGAATATTCTGATAGCTTCCAGTCTTGAAACTGGTGCATATGTTTCATCATAATCAATTCCTTCTTCTTGTCTGTATCCTTGCACTACAAGTCTCTCCTTGTTGCGCACAACTGAACCATCTTCGTTCAGTTTATTCCTGTACACCCATTTTGTACCTATAACAATTTTTGAAACTGGTCTTGGAACTAGGTTCCAGACATTGTTATGGGTAAACTGATTCAGCTCCTCTTGCATTGCATTTTTCCAGTTTGGATCAGCAAGAGCTTCATCAGTTTTCTTCGGTTCCAATTGCGATACAAAAGCTGAATGAATAAATAAATTGAGCATTTCATTTCTTGTTATTACCGGGTCAGATGGATTACCTATCAAAAATTCTGGAGGATGTGATTTCTTCCATCTGAGTTCAGCATTTGTTGCTTCTGTATCAGCAACTACTTCTGTAGGCAATTGAATGTTTTCAGTTTCAATTGGAGCTGTTTCAGTTGATAACTGAATATCATTTCTTTGCTCTACCAACTGACTTTCAGGAACTACTTCCTGTTCAACTGATTGATCCACAATTTCAGGTTCAGGTGTTTGAAGGATGTTTTGATTGATATGATTTTCTTCTTCAAGATCATCCTCCAAACTGATATTTTTAAATAGATCAACTAGCTCAAATGGATCAGTTGGCTTATCAGTTAGTACACTTTCATCAAAAACAACATGTATAGACTCTTCAACATTTAGTGTGCTCACTGAAGAATATCCCAGAAATATTCCCACTACAGATTTAGCATCAAAGGCTTTTAAATAATTTATGTCATTGTCAAGAATAAAACTTCTGCAGCCGAATATTTTGAAGTAAAAAACCACAATTTTTCGTCCATGCCTGATCTCATATGGAGTTTTCAAATGATTTTTATTAATCATCGATCTGTTCTGATTATAACACGCAGTGTTTACTGCCTCTGCCCAAAACCTTTGAGAAATGCCAGAATCAGCAAGCATTGTTCTAGCACCTTCTTTAAGGGTCCGATTAATCCTCTCAGCTACACCATATTGTTGAGGAGTTCTAGCTGCTGAGAGCTCATGCTTAATTCCAGTATTTTCTAAAAAATTTGAAAGAATTTTATTGATGAATTCAGTTCCTCGATCGGATCTGATTCTATCAATTCCAAATGATTTCTCATTTAATAGTCTTTTGAAAAGCTTGATCGGTTTACAACAGTTTGGTATTTAGATTTGAGAAAAATAACCCAATTAATCTTGAAAAATCATCCACAACCACCAAGGTGTATTTCAGTCCCTCTAAGCTCATGACTGGTATTGGATCAAATAGATCCATATGTAACAGCTCTAAGCATCGGGAAGAAGATTTACGGCCCTTGTTTTTAAAAGAATATTTTACTTGTTTACCAAACTGACATGCTGAACAAATTTTATCTTTCGTAAAATCTATTTTGGGCAAACCAGTGACAAGATCGTGATTACTCAGATATGCAATGGATTTAAAGTTCAGGTGGTTTAATCTCTTATGCCACAACTAGTTTTTAGAAGATTTTGAAACAATAAAACATATTGGTGCATAAGGTTGATCATTCCAACTGACTTTGTCAGTGTTTCCGCACCTTTTGCCTGTTAGGATGAGCTCATCAGTTGTGTCTCTCACTGAACAAGAATGTTTGTCGAACCGAACTGAGAATCTATTTTCGCATAACTGACTGATGCTAATCAGATTATACTTGAGATTCTCAACTAATAAAACATCATTAATGATAAAGTTACCATGGATAAGATTACCCTTACCCACAGTTTTACATTTGGAATTTTCTCCTAAAATGATGTTTGGTCCAGTGTACTTGATCAGTTGAGATAACAAGTTTGCATCTCCCGTCATGTGTTGTGAGCATCCACTATCCAAGTACCAGATTGATTCCTTGCTTGTACCTATTACCTGCAATCACACAAAAGATATAATTTTGGTACCCATTTCTATTTGGGTCAAAACTGAGTAGTCCTTTAGGAACCCAGACTTGGATTAGTCTGACTTACTGTCCAGTTGCTGTATTCCAGATGGTCTTTCTCGATTTTTGTGTGCTTGATGTGTAGTTTGTAGATGAGACAACATGTGATTTGTCTTTGTTCAACTGATTGTTCAGCCGATATCTTTTCTGAAACTGGCTTGTTGTTATAATAATTGGAGTAGCCATTTGAATAAATCCTGCTGAATTTTTTTGACGACTGACTGCGTGAGTCAGTTAAAACTTTTGAGCTATAACCAATACCATATATTCTAGCCTTTTTCGTACTTTTAGTAGGCTGTTCGACCAGTTTACATGGCTCAGTTTGTTCTTGCACCACAACTGATTTGACAAAGTGAATGTATTTCTCTTTATCCATATTCAGTGTTGGTCGAGTATGATTGGAAGACATTTCATCTTGGTTACTGAACCCTAAACCAGTTTTATCAGTAACTGATTTTTTTGAGTTCTGTATTTCAATTCATGCAGCAGATGATTTGTTCCAAGCCTGAATAAGCTCAGTTTGCTTTGAATTTTCAAGCATCAACTTCCGAATCATTGATTGATTCCTGCTTCTTTCAGCATTGAGCTCAGCAATATCCCATTTTAGACTCAATATATCAACTGATTCATCAGTTTTAGTTTTATTGTCTATGAGATCAGTTTGCTTTGTTCAGGCCTTTCCAAAAGATAAGGCAAACTTGTGGTACTCATTAACCATGTCATGAAGAGTTGAAATGAGTTCTTCTCTAGTGAAATCATTTGAGCTGAAGTCAAATACCTGTTGAATGCTTGACTCCACTTCTGTATCACCAGCCATTAGACACTTCGCTTTCTTTTCACCATCACTGGAACTGCATGAGGTTTCTGGCTCTGACTCTTCCCTGTCAGTTTCTACCCATTTAGATTTACTTTATTTAGCTAAGATCACCACATGCTTCTTCTTGGAAGACTTCTTATCATCCTTGGGTCTCCTTTTGTGCTCATATGACTTCTTCCTTCTTTCAGTCGAGCCTTGACTGTCCTTCTTAGGTTTGGGACAATCAGCAATGAAGTGACCGGGTTTGCCACAGTTGTAGCAAGCATTTGATTCCTCTTTAGAATTGTTTCTCTGCTAATTCTTCTAGAATTTCCCTGGATTTTTCCTCATAAAGCTTCCAAATTTTTTGATGAACAATGACATAACGTCATTGCTCAGTTGATCAGCAACCTTCTCTACTGAACCAGTTGGTTATGTCCTAACAGCAGCTAAGTCAGTTGTGGCTGATGGAGCAGAAGGTTCTGCTTCTCGAGTTTGAAGCTCAAACTCATAGGCCTTCAGATCAGCAAATAGGTCATGAAGCTCAACCTTGTTTAGATCTTTGGACTCCCTAATTGCCATGGTCTTAACGTCCCACTCCCTGGGAAGACCTCTGATCACTTTTAATACAAATTCTTTGTTGGTATACACTTTTCCAATTACATTTAGCTCATGGATGATACAACTGACTCTTTCATCATACTCATGCATCGATTCTCCAGCTCTCATCTTGGTGTTGTCAAACTTCCGAACAGGAACCAAAAGATTATTCTCTTTGGTTTGTTCATTTCCTTCACAAAGCTGGATCAGTTTTTCCCAAATCTCTTTAGCTGTCTTACACATTTTGATTTTGCTGAAAGTTACTTTATCCAGCGTTTTGTACAGTATATCCTTTGCCACATTGTACAAATTTGCTTTTCTTTTATCCTCAGCAGTCCATTCATCTATGTGCTTATCAATTCTATGAGGTACCCCACCGGTGATTGCAACTGTTGTGTTGGCTTTCAATATTTTCATCGGACCTTCAGTGATGACATACCACATGTCATCATCTTGTGCAGCAAAGTGAGCCTGCATCCTGATTTTCCAATCATCGAAGTCTTCTCTAGAAAACATAGGGATTTTATTGAAGGAAGACATGATGAACAGTTTGAGTAGAAATATTTTGAGACGAGATACAACCGCTCTGATACCACTTGAAAGGATCGGGTAGAAGGTGATAAATGTTTAGAAGGGAGGTAGAATAAACACTCACGGATTATATATATTTTTCGAAGATTGGGTTCAGTTTAGTGAAAAACTGACACTCGGTATCTCGTCAGTCGATAACAATCAGTTTAACAGAAAAACAGTTGTGGAAGTAAAATGACTGAGAGATAGAATAACTGACTGAAAATAATAACTGAAATAAAATGTAGACGATTTGTTTCTGGATGTTCGGAGAATAGAATAACTCCTACGCCACCCTTTCTATCACGAAGATAGTATTTTCACTGAAAGACTTTGGTCGAATACAAGAGTTGTACTGACCCACTTTAGTTTGGACTTAACACTTCCAAAAGTGAAACTCTTAGTTCACAACAACTTTTACAGTGTGTGACTGAATTTAACACGACTGAATGAATCTAACAAAGATTTCAAAGTGCTAAAAAGCTCGTAAATGTAGCCTTGATTGCTACTGATAAATCTGATAAGAGTGAGCTTTTGATATTTGAATACGAGTAGTGATTTTAACAGCGTAACAACAAGCTTGAATAGAATAGTTCTTCGTGTTTTTTTCTGTCTTTCAGCTGCCTCTTCACCTATTTATAGGCTTCTCTTACAACGGTAACAATAAATATAATTTGAATCCATCTATCCGTTGATTTCCACGTCAATATTCTCTTACATTCGTACACTGTAGATTCTGAAATGCGGGGTTCCACTCCAAGTTGCAGTCTGCTTTGTACTATTGTCGGTTGAATGTACTTTTCAACTGATGACGTGTTGTAATAGCTTGTGTGCTCTCGACTGAATATTTTGACTGATTGGTTTACGACTGATCAGTCAGTTAACTTGAAAATTCAATTTCGCTCAACTGATCAGTTTCCAACTGATCAGTAAGTTGTAAATTCAGTTTAGCTGGTATCAGTTGCCTTTAATATTATGCACATTAATCTTCAGTTATGCAACTTATAGTTGATTTGCAAAAACTGGTTACTTGATCAGTTAGTCCAATAAATTCGATGCTTAGTTTGTCAAATCACTGAAATTTAGTTTACAACATGTCTTTTCCTTCCAAATCTCATAATGCCTTTGAGAGGAGCAATTTTGACAAATACATTGTCTCCAACTTCAAACTCCAAAGGCCTTCTTCGGTTATCGGCATAACTTTTTTGTCTAGATTGGGCCTTCTTCATTCAGTCCTGGATTAAAGCACTCACATCAGCTGTTTGTTGGACCAATTCTGGTCCTAACATCTTTCGTTCACCGACTTCATCCCAATTCTATGGTGACCTACATTTCCTACCGTACAATTCCTCGTATGGTGCCATGCCAATATTCGCCTGATAACTATTGTTATACGTAAATTCCGCAAGTTGCAATTTAGAATCCTGGCTACCAGGAAAGTCAATCGTGCAGGCTCGTAGCATATCTTCAAGAATCGAAATCACCCTCTCTGATTGCCCGTCACTCTGAGGATGATATGTTGTGCTAAAATCCAACCTAGTGCCCAAGGCTCTGTGCCAGCTCTTCGAGAATTCAGAAGTAAACCTTGGGTCACGATCAGATACAATTGACACAGGGATTCCATGAAGTCTTACAATCTCTGCTACATAGACTTCAGCATACTGGTTCATTGTAAACGTCATCTTGACCGGAAAAAATGAGCTGACTTGGTTAACCTGTCAACAATCACCCAGATGGAGTTGTAACCCTTTGGTGTTCTGGGAAGTCCCGTTACGAAGTCCATGGTGATGTGCTCCCACTTCCACTAAGTTATTGGGAAAGATTGAAAAGTTCCATCAGGTCTCTGATGATCAATCTATACCTGCTGACATGTTAGACATTTGGATATAAACTTTGCAATATCACTTTTCATACCTGGCCACCAGTATAGACGTCGGAGATTCAAATACATCTTGGTGCTACCTGGATGTATCGAATATGGCGCGGTATGAGCTTTTGTCAAAACATCCTGTCGAATGTCACCACCACTAGGAACACATATCCGACCTCAAAATATTAACAAATTGTAAGGCCCGAGATTTGAGTTTGATACTTTTGAATTGAATTATATTATGAATAAGGAACGCAAGAACAGATGAGGAGAAACGATGTTTCAAAATGGAATATTTTGAAAAAGAGACACCGCACCCGCGGTGCCAGATAGACCGTACCCGCGGTCGATATTGATGAATTTATGAAGACTTGCCGAGGAGACACCGCACCCGCGGTGCCAGACAGACCGCACCCGCGGTGTGGCTATAGCAGACAGAGCGCACCTGTGGTAAGAATGTGACCGCACCCGCGGTCGATGATTCTGGAAAATAAAAAAGGCTGCCGAGAGCAGACCGCACCTGCGGTCTGGAGAGGAGCGCACCCGCGGTGCGACGTGCAACATGAAGAATGAAGACACGTTTTGCATGTCATGCAAGATATATATATATGTGTTAAACAATTCTCTCTCAGTAACGAAAATCAGAAAGGGGTGAAAATGAGGAAGGAAACTCTTCAAGCATAGAATTCGTGATTTCGAAGAATTCGTCCATCAAAATTTGAATCTGAACGCAGTTTCGTGTTTCTCTCGACTCGAGCTATACAAGGACGTAAGTTTTATTACGTTTTGAGATGATTTGAAAATATGATGTTGCTAGAATTGAATATGAATCAGATATGGTGTTTCTGCTACCGTAGACATTGTATAATTGAAGTCAGATTAAAGAATAGACTGTTTATACAATTGTTATGATTTTTGAAAGATATTGACTGAGATTTAATACAAGATTTGTATTGTTCTTGATTCAAGAATAGAGAGTTGAGTATTATTATGTATTCTAGACAGACTGATCAGTATAAATGTGAAATCAGATCGAATAAATTATACCGTATGCCTTTGTTATGAAATTCAGCATATCTTGAGTTGAATTGAATAGATATTGACATGCTGGAATTCAAATGGTGATGTTATGGTATTGAGTATGAATTCTGGTATTATACCTGTGATGTTCAGATTGACGGGGTTATTCAGATTGTATTGTTATGCCGTCGAAACATCAGTTGATTTAGATTGATTGAGATTCATTGTTATATCGTTGACATTGATCAGATTTTATACCGATTGGAGTATTGATCAGAACATGTCTCGAATTGAGTTATATACTGATATGGTATTTACATGATTGTCATTATCAGATTTGGATATGGACAGATTGGGATACGAGACTTCGTCTTCATCAGATCGCGAAGATAAAGTTATAAATTGATGTTTATTGGGAGATCGACTTGAGTTAGATTCTACTCGAGTTTCCCTAAACCACATACTTGTATGATATTGTTTTTATACCTTTATTTTTTAATGATTATGTTTATTCTACTGAGATATGAAGTAGAAAGCAGAGAGCTATTGAATAAGAGTCACTGACAGAGGGGCCAGACTATGACAGAGACGTCACTGACCCATTGCACATTGTCAGACTAGGCATAGTCTTGGTAGATACTCCAAGACACCGGACGTTTGGTCGTATCGATGTGATTATGAGTAGAGTCGCTCTTATCATAGATATTCGATACAACGAGGGCCAAGTCCGTAAATAGGAACGTATCAATTTCAACCACCCCGAATGTAAGAGATAGGTGGGAGATTTGTTACATTCCTATTCACCGGGATCCTTAGATTAGAATGAGAGATGAGTCGAGTCTTAGATATTGAGACTAGATTTGTTTTACAGACCTGTATTGATTTATGTTTCGTAGATTACGATTCATGTTTTATTTACAGATTAATATTGATACATGTTGTTTGATTTTATATACATGTGCAAAGATATAATTCATGCTTTTATGTTAATTCAGTTAATTGCATGTATACATGGTTTATACTAGGATTTATTCTCACCGGAGTTATCCGGCTGTCGTCTTGTTTGTATGTGTGCATGACAACAGGTGGGACAAGATCGGGGTCAATAAGATGACGAGAGAAGACGAGTTTAGAGTGGTGATTCCGGACTTATTGTAGACTTGGTTTATTACTTGAAATTTAGTAGTTAAACCTTAGATTAGTTTGAGTGAGTATTGTACATTATTGTACTTTTATACTGAGATGTATATTCGATTGATGCCATTACCTTCCGCACTTGTACTTTAACAAGAAAAATTTTTAGACCCTGTTTTATCTTAATTGATAATTAAATCCCAAAGATGATTAAGAAAATGATTAGCGTCCGGGTCTCCACACAAATCATCACTGTTCATCGTAAACTCTGTATTTACTTTCTTATCGTCTTTGGATAAAAATTCCATCAACTGATTGTCATTAGGTTGCTCCCGTCGTATCCTATCTGTCAACGTAGGTCGAATAACCAAAGCTGAAGGTCTAGCCATGATCCCTTGCTCTACCATAGCGATCTCGCTCCTCTGAAGATCCAATAACAACGGATTCTGAATCAAAGAGCTCAAAGAAGAAACTGACTTGCGGTTCAAAGCATCTGCAACAATGTTTGCTTTACCTGGGTGGTAGCTAATGGTCACATCATAATCTTTAACAAGTTCTAACCACCTCCTCTGTTGCATATTGAGTTCCTTATGTGAGAATAGATATTTCAAGCTCTTGTGATCTGTGAAAACTTCACATTTCTCACCAAACAGATAATGCCTCCATATTTTCAATGTGAATACCACAACCGCCAATTCAAGATCGTGGGTGTGATAATTCTTTTCGTAGTCTTTCAACTGATGAGAAGCATAAGCGATTACTTTCCCACGCTGCATCAGTACTTCTCCAAGTCCCATTTTTGACGCATCAGTGTATACAATAAAATCTTCAGTGCCACATAGAAGTGCCAGGATAGGGGCTGACATCAACTTGTCTTTCCACACTTGAAATCTGTGTTGGCACTCGTTTGTCTACTCAAACTTCACCTCTTTCCTCGTCAGATTGGTTAATGGCAGGGCTATTTTGGGGAAATTTGAAATAAAACGTCGATAATAACTTGCCAAATATGCACCTCGGAGACTGTCATAGGAATAGGCCATTGATTAATAGCTTAAATCTTCATGGGATCGAGTGCAATGCCGTCTCTCGAAACGATATGGTCCAGAAATGATACTTTCTCTAACCAGAATTCACACTTTTTCAACTTGGCGTATGACTGCTTTTCCCTCAATAACAGCAATACAATTCTGAGATGCTCGGCATGAAGTTCCCGAGTCTTAGAATAAATCAGGATATCGTCAATGAAACGATAACAAAGCTATCCAAATATGGCTTGAAGACCCGGTTCATTAGATCCATGAAGACAGACGGAGCGTTCGTCAACCCGAATGACATGACTAAGAACTCATAATGGCCATACCTGGTTCTGGATGCAGTTTTAGAGACATCGGCTTCCTTAACATTCAACTGATAATAACCAGAACGCAAGTCAAAATTTGAAAACATTGTCGCTCCCTGTAACTGATCAAATAGATCGTCAATCCTCAGCAATGGATATTATTGATCATGACTTTGTTGATATCTCTGAAATCAATGCACAACTGCAAAAATCCATCTTTCTTTTTGACAAATAAATCTGGAGCTCCCCACGGAGAAGAACTCGGACGGATAAAGCTTTTGTCTATTAGATCTTGTAACTGATTCTTCAGCTCCTTCATTTCAGTCGGGGCCTTTCGGTAAGGAGCTTTAGAAATAGGAGAAGTACCTGGAACCACTTCAATCACAAACTCAACTTCACGGTCAGGTGGCAATCCAGGCACATCATCTGCAAATACATCAGGAAAATCCCAAACTACCTCAATCTCATTCAACTTCATCGTCATGTCAGTATTCACATCTATCACAATAGATAAAACCCCTGACACCCCTTTTCAAATTTGAGAATATACTTTTGCATTGACATATTTCCTTACTTCAGTTCTAGAAATTCCTTCACTTTTTGACTTCGAACATCTCGAGAAAAATATTTATCGTAGAATAAAACTTTAAACTCCTGCCACTTGTGTGCCGAGACATTAACTGATACCTTGGTGGCGTCCCACCAAGTCTTCGCCATCTTGGTCAGTAGAAAAATGGCACAGATGATTCGATCTTTATCGTCAAACTGAAGATAATAAAAAATAGCCTCCACATATATTACCCATTCCAAGGCTACCATGGGATCAGTGCTACCATCAAATTCCATTGGCTTCATCTTAAGAAATCTTTCGTATACGTCTTCATTACTGGGCTCAGGCCTCATCTGCTGCCCTGCATTCTGCATTCGTAAAAGCTGTTTGATTTGCTTTTCGTGTACCTCGGTCTGTTCTTTCAGTTTCTTACTAAATTCATCAACCACTCTAGATGATTAACTATCCTCCCCTTCTAATGCTTTATGTTTAGGCGGCATGATCCTATGATATATATTAGTATAACACCATTTCAACACATAACATATCATAATTATTGAGGCTACACATCCATATTATATTGAATGATGCAGGTACATACATATCAAATTGTCGACAGCAGAGGAAGTCATATGCCAAATCATTGGTCCGAAAAACTGGCTCTGATATCACTAAATGTAACACTCGTGACTAAAATACAAAATCAGTGCGGAATATTTAAAATATAATTTGGAGAAAATATATTATTTTAAAGAAAATAGAGCAGCATCTCCCCGTAAATAGGACATGCCACCTGCCTCAAGTAACACATAAAACACATACAAAAGATTTTCATATACATCAGATATCATTTAATATAGTATCTACACATATTTCTAATTCATATACCAAAACAAGATTTTTAAGGCTTCCCAAAATAACCAAAAGTTCAACACATCAAAATAGCATCCAATCGAAATCTCCAAAGTTTGGCATATTCCCTTCTCTCGCTTAGTCAACTCAGGGATGATCAGTCTTTCTTACCTATGCCTGCATCACATGAACATAACTGGAATGAGTATAAAACTCAGAAAATGGAATCAATACTAACAATGTACATATATATCATTTTATTGTAAAACATAAAATGGATAGCCTCTATTTCATTTTGTTGAAAACATTATCCATCTCACTTCATAAACGTCGAATCATCATTAATATCATCCGTCATGAATCATAATACAACAATACATCGGGATGTGAAGGATCGTTATATGAACATCTTTGGGATGCTTCAAACAAAATATTCTCCAATGAACTGCAATAGTTCGTGTTCTAAGAATATTAACTACGATGAATTAAATCGAGTTTGATTAAAAAAACAAGAGGAAGAAACTAGAGTTAATCCTTCGTGAAGAAGACTGTTAACTTAGAAAGCATTTTATCTTATGTAAACTGATTAACCGAAAGAATACAGATTAGTTTTTGCATTCTTCAATTCAGTTATGGTGTCAACTGAAATGATGAATACTCCAACTGATCAAACAGTTTGAAAGCAATAGTTAATCAGTTAAATACACAAGATATGTTTATGGATGTTCGGAGACTTCAACTGCTCCTACGTCACCCTTCTACCGCCTCGGGTAGGATCCACTAGAAGACTTTGATTTATACAACTACTTGTACAAACCCACTCAGTTAGGACTTACCCACTACCTAAACTGAACTCCTAGACTTAAACTGAAGGCAGCACCTTCCAGTCAACCCTTCTTTAATGTCTATGTGAGAAAGACTACATACACAAGTTTAACATCTTTGTGCAAGACTATATTTGAGTGTTTGAGAGTATTTGTGTGTATGAGAACTGAACAAGGATGTTGTCACACACTGAGGAAAATACGCTTCTAATCTAAGCTGATATATCTGTAAAGAGTTCCGTCGACTAGGCTGGATGCTTCCCTCAAGCTGATATGACTTTGAAGTGTGCCCTTTCTCTCTTTCTTTCTTGATTTGTATGTTGTATGAGTCTTCACCGATATTCTCTTTATTTAGGCAGGAAAATTGATAGTACAGTGAGACTCATTTATTGTATCTGTTGCATTTGAATCGGCTTCTTGGACTTTGTGTCTCGTCTTTTTGACTGTCCTTCTGAAGCGTTTTGTCTTTAATGCTCTAATGCAACGTCCATTATTGTCCTTTGACTGTATAATGGCTTTGTACCTTCTCGCACCGCTGGAATCCATTTGAAAGAGTTTGTCTTCATCCATAACTGAAGGATTCCAACTGATGCTTCGAACTAGTCAGTTGAAGTGATATTTTAGTTGGGCTGGTGAAATCAGTTGACTCGTCAATTGAACTGGTTTCACACTTCGTTCAGTTGGACTGATCAGATGGGTTTCTTCATCAGTTGAACACTCCTTCGGCTGGCCAGGCTTCTGAGGTTTTCCTGCTGAATCACATATCAACTGGACTGCTCAATTGACGTAACAAGTTAGACTGATTCATTTTGTGAGATCAGTTGGGTCTTCAGTTTTGCGATGTAAACATCTCGTGAGTGATCCTAGATGTTGCACACTAAGGTATATCATTAATAACACAATTAACAAGTTTTGTTATCATCAAAATCAAGATTGCGAACTTGAAAAGTTCCAACAATCTCCCCTTTTTTGATGATCTTGAGCAGTTAAGCGCAATACATTCAGTTTAAGAGTTGGTACATTCAAACTGTCGAAAGCTCTCCCTTAAAAATTGAATTAAAGAAATTTTGAAGACAAATGAAAAACTCCCCCTTTAAAACTGAATTACTAACAAAAAAGGATATAATACAGATTTTTTCAGTTGACTGAGAGAGTGACTGAATTTTTATGACAAATTCTCAGTTAAAAGAAAAACTCCCCCTTAGAGACTGAATAAAAGCTCGTATTTAAAAACTCAGCTGGTGATATAATCATCCAACGTCCCAGTATGGATGAGTTTCGTCTGAAGAACAGCTGACCTGGTAGGCTTGCAACTGAAGATTTGTTCAAGGAGCAATTTTGCTGTGCATTATTGCAGATGTTCCTCAGTCCCCTGCAGGCTGATTAAAACCCCTAAGTAAAGAGTCTAAAGAGGTGGCTGCAATATTTGTCGCATAGTCAATCCTCTCAACTCTTTACCAAAGAGCGACATATAAATATTCTCAAATAGTTTTGAAAATCGTATAAAACATTTTTAAATAGCTTTTAACACTATTTTAAAGTAACACATTTTAAACACAGTTTTTTTCAAATTTTCTTCTTAGAACAACTTGCTCTGATACCAATTGAAGGATCATTTGCTGAACATCTTTGGGATGCTTCAAAAAATATATTCTCCAATGAGCTGCAATAGCTCGTATTCTAAGAATATTAATGTGAGGCCCGGGGCCGAAGAGGGCGGGGGGTGATCGCCGGTGCCATCAGTTGCACGGACAATGAGCGGCTCCTGGCAGGCTTCTAGGTGGAGGGAACATGAATGAACCGACCCACACGGGAATGAGAGGGATTCCGAGACTGTGCAATGTAATGGACTGAACAGTTGAAGAGGGCTTAAAAGATTTGATTGGTACTACTCATATCACGAAGGTGCATCTTCTTTTCGGTAGCTCATCACATAAGATCTCCAAAGTTAAGCGTGCTTGACTTGGGGCAATTTTGGGATGGGTGACCTCCTGGGAAGTTTCCTAGGGTGCGTGTGAGTGAGGACATAAGCACGCTGGAAAGACTCGTCTTGGTACATTGAGGACAGTCGTCAAATCTGGGGCGTTATAGTTGGTATCAGAGCAATGGTTCTGTAAAGGGTTGTGCCACCATCAGCGCCGGAAAGATCAGTCGTCAAGCCTCTAACTTGTAAGTTTACATGCTTTATATGATTTTATGATGTTTCCTGCATAAGTACATGACTTATATGTTTACGTCACATGTTTGTTTTATATGCTTTGAATTTTTATACGTGATACGATATGAAATGAAAAATTATTTGATTTCAACGCATGTTGGTTTTGTGGTGGAATTGGACTATGTTGACTTTTGGGTTTTAGTATTGATATTCTACCTTTTGGGCCGTAAGTTAATCGTGAATATTATGAATGTTTTATGGGACACGTAGATTTTCTAAGAAAATATTTATGATTCATGGTTACTAGTCGAATTAAATTTTTGGGAATTAGACGTAAGGAATAATGATTCGTGGATTTGTAACAACTTTGGGAGTATATGAATGTACAAATTGGGATATTAAGCTTTGATAAAATGTAAGATTGGTTATAGGAAATTGATTTTGGGTAAATAAGTTTAAATTATCGAAATTATATTATGGGAAACTTGTAGAAAGAAAATTAAGAATACCGAGAATTTATGGGACAATCGTAGGATTTTAGAAATTAAGGATCAATTAAGATAATTTTTGAGGAACTGAAGAATTTATTTTTGCAATTGCTAAGGAATTTGGAGACTAGTTAGCAATAAGAACAAATTGAATGAGTTAAATAGTAAGAATTTTAATGATTTAGATTGTTAAGAATATTCAGAACCTTGGGATATCTTGGTTTTAGTATTATAAAAAATTTTAATCAAGGATTTTTAAGGATGAATCGATATTAGGCTTGAAAAATCTAAGCGTTAGCAGATGCGTTTGGGATTTTAAGATTGAAATTTGATAATTTGATGAATAATTTGGGTATAAAATAAGAAAAATAATATACGATAAGTATGACCATCCATCTTTTAATATTGGGAATCGTAAGAAAAATTGAAATTTGAGGTTATAATGGTATTACCACTAAGTCATTTGGGGTCTTTTTAAGTTGCCATTTGCAAATAAGGATTTAGAAGGGAAAATTATTTGGGATCAAGTAGACGCAAGGACTTTCTAGAATTTAAGTTTTATCAAAGTAGCGTAGCGAAAGCGTGTATTGTTGGGATACTAGAACTAAGTCTAAACTTTGGGTTATTAAGGATAAGCGAATTTCGAGGACGAAATTCAATTTAAGGGGGGAAGATTGTAACGCCCTGAAAATTTTAAAGTCCACACAAACCACGTGCATGCAATTATTAAATTATTTTGTATTTTAATTAAATGTTTTAATTACATGAATTAATTATGTTGTGCATACTTGCATGTTTAAATTATATTTTCTGCATGGTTGCATTAAAATTGTATTTTTAGGAATATTCAAGTGACGATCGAGGAACGGGGACCGAGGGCTGAAAGATGTAAAATATTTTTAAATGATTATTTTTAATTATTTAAAATATGGTCGATGCTTTTTAGTATTTTCGAAAATAAGGGGTTTTGAGGTGATTTTATACGCCGGGACGCAAATTTTATCGGTATTGGTTTTTCAATAAAATGCGAGCTTTTTGGCAAACCCGGCTAGTAAATTCACAAATTTACTTTAACAAAAACATTGTTAATATTTTATTTAAATCCTAATTAGAATAATGGGCTTAATTTCATGGCTTAATAGGCCTAAGGTCTAGATTAGTGTATTTGTCAAATATAAAACACCTAAAACCCTACACTTGTTGCACCAAACAATCGGCCACCTTCTTTTAAAAATCTGAAAATTCCCCACCCCCTCTCTCAATACACACGACAGCACACACATCAAATTTTGGAAGAAGAAGTTTCGGTTTTGCAAGGGTAGCTTCCTAGCCATCGTCTCCTCGTCCCATTCTTCGTCGTCAACGGATTTTCGTGCGTATAAAACGCAAAGGCACACCATACATCTCCTTTTTCTCATCCATCATATCATATTAATGTTTGAATTATTACATGCATGAAAACATGAAAGATTTTTCAGAATTTTCGTAACTATGTGCATACATGCTTTAAACTTGTATTTTTAATTCCAAAAATCATGTTTCATGTGTTTAAAAAGGGCTGCCATGATTAGGACTTGATCAAGCATTGTTTTACATGAATTTAAAGCCTTAAATCACCACCAGAAACCCTGCACATAGAAAAGAAAAAAAAAACGTAAACAGGAACATGTTACTGTCAAGGAAGAGTGGGGTTCGGTTTATGTGCTACATGGAATGGCTTGGTCTTGGCTTGGTCCCAGAGCTAGCCAGGGCCGTGGGGGAGTCAAGGGTAGGGTCTTAATCATGCTAGGGTTCGAGCCAAGTGGGCTGGGAGGAGTCCTTATTGGGAAGGACTCCCACCCGAGAAGCACAAAAAAATCAGCGCAGGGGTTGTTGTGGTGCAGGGAAGAGAGGGGCTCGACCAGAAGGTTTTTGGGCGAGTTGGTTAGGTCCTTAGGGTCCTAGGAGGGTGCTTGAGGGGATGGTTCAAGGGTGGGCTCGAGGGTTAGGGGCCTGGCAACAGAAAACGTGCGAGAGGCCATGAGGGCAGCTTGTGCGAGCAGGTGTGGGCTTCTGGTTTAGTGGTTTTGTTGCTGGGTTTATGGTGTGGGTTGGTCTGGGCTAGGTCTGGGCGTGGTCCAGGAAGGGTTAGGTTCATGAGGGGTCAGGTGGTGCACAGCTAGTGGAGTCCTAGATCAATTAGGAGACTTGGGGAAGAGGAAGGAGTCACACACACAACACAGCAGAAAATTGGGCCGATTTCCAGCAAGTTTTTGAGCGGGATAGGATCATGATTTTGGGCTGGGCTTGCACAGTAGGGTACCTAGATGGGTTGGCTAAGTTTTGGTTTAAAGTGGCTCGGGCGTGGCTCGGGTAAATTAGGAGATAGCTCGATGCGTTCGATAAGGTGTCAAAACGAAAATTAAAAGGCCAAAAATGAATCCTAGGGTCCACGGGGGTGGCTCCTGACTTGGAAGGGTAGAATAAATCATAAAAATGCTATGTTTAAAATTTGGGATCAAAATAACGAGTTTTGGATTTATTCGGGATTTAATCGCCGCTTGAAACGCTAATTAACGAGTTAATTGAAAAGTCTAGTTTTAAGCTTCCTAAAATTATGAAAAATTAGGTTTAAGCTTAAATAATTATTATAAGTCTAAGTTTTTAATTTGGGAATTTTATAATAAGGTTTGGTTTAATTCGAGATTAAAACGCATTAAAACGTTATATTTAAAGATAAATTTAAAAGTCATCCAATTAAGCTAAATAAAAATATGAGAAAATTCATGTAAGCTTAAATAAATATTTGGGACATGTTAGAGTCAATGAAATTAAGAAAATGTCGAAAACATGAAATTTTACGTCTAGGGGTAAAACGGTCTTTTTACACCTAGAAATTAGTAAACGTCATGGCAGTGCCTTATATGCTGTTTGATATGCTAATATGATTATTTCAAATGTTTATGAATTGTTATGATGTTGATTTTAAAACGTTTACGGCATTCTATGATTTTTTATATGTTAAAATGTTTATTTGAAATGTTTACGGATTTTTAATATGCTAAAATGTTTATTTTAAAATGTTTACGGACGTTTGTGATTTTAATATGTTAAATTATGATTTTTAAATGTCTATGATTTTTATGATTAAAAATGGGCATTTAAAATACATGTTGCATGCTTGGTTTCAAAATGAAAATGTAAATATTATTCACGATTTTTATAAAGTGATGCGAATGAAAACTGTTGAAGGAAGTGAGGTGATTGTGACTAATTCGTTAATAATGGCGATGTCGTGAGGGTTATGGTCCCAGTGGGAGGCCGACGATCGTGTTTCCATTATTGCGAATATGAGGTTATGAGGTTTGAGGAAGAATGAGAATATCGTGAGGGGAGAAGGCCCAGAGGGAGCCCATTTATGGGAAAAGGCCCCAGAGGGAGCCCCGACGATCGTATTTCTATTCGATCATGTTAGGCCAAGGCTCAGTTGACCGGTGAGAGTGTCGCTGATGTCCCCGCCGCCCAGTACTGTGGTTATATTTCTGATGGATCCATCGTCATGTCATGTCATGTGAGGAAAGTCACAATTAACGATCTGAATTCAACAAAGGAAAAGGAAAAGAAAAAAGTTTATGATCATGTTAAAGGTTTTATGTCATGTTGAGGAAAAAAGAAAAAGATTAAGGTTTATTTATGCATGTCATGAAAATGTTTATGTTTAATGTTGATGCATCATTATGAAGATGTTTTTATTCAAAAGTTTTATTCATCATGAAAATGTTTACGAAAATGTTATGTTTATGTTTGTGCATCTTCATGAAAACGATATTTTAAGTATAAGTATTTTTCACTGTTATATGTTAACTGTATTACGTATTACTCGTTATCAAGAATATGACGTGTTGAGTCTTTAGACTCGCTAGGTGTGTATGATGCAGGTGATATAAATAACTATGATATTGGAGGTCTTGACGAGTGACTTGCTGGACTGTCGGTGCACATAACCCGAGGACCAGCGCTTCTATTTTCGCATTATGCTTTATGATTTAAGTTAAAGATTTTTAAGAGTATTTATTTATGCTTTTGAGAGATTTTTGAGAGATTTAGTATGTGCTTTACTTTTCAAACTTATTGTTTTTTTTGGTTTGGTAAAACAAGCGACGACTTTATTTTATGACTATTGCATTGATTTTAAAATGTTAGATGGTTGGTATTTTATTTTAAGGGGGAAAAGATTTTAATATTTTCATGTGGCAAGTATACATGGCCGAAAATTGAGTGTTTTAAAAAAAAAAATTCTAGCACGTTTTAAGCAAAACGAATAAGCAGACGTGTCAGTTGGTATCAGAGCCGACCTCTCTTAGTACGGTGTGGTTCGGGGACGAACCAAGCGGAAGCTGGTGGACATGTGAGGCCCGGGGCCGAAGAGGGCGGGGGGTGATCGCCGGTGCCATCAGTTGCACGGACAATGAGCGGCTCCTGGCAGGCTTCTAGGTGGAGGGAACATGAATGAACCGACCCACACGGGAATGAGAGGGATTCCGAGACTGTGCAATGTAATGGACTGAACAGTTGAAGAGGGCTTAAAAGATTTGATTGGTACTACTCATATCACAAAGGTGCATCTTTTTTTCGGTAGCTCATCACATAAGAACTCCAAAGTTAAGCGTGCTTGACTTGGGGCAATTTTGGGATGGGTGACCTCCTGGCAAGTTTCCTAGGGTGCGTGTGAATGAGGACATAAGCACGCTGGAAAGACTCGTCTTGGTACAGTGAGGACAGTCGTCAAATCTGGGGCGTTATAATTAACACCGATGAATTAAATATTTTTTTTAATCAATTTATGTAGAGACCAAATTCAATATACGTGTAACCCATGCAATTATTTAATTGTTAAATCATTTATTTAAGTTTAAAATGACTTTTTAGAGATGCATAACTTATGAAATTACATTATTTCAAATTATTATGTATATTTGATGCACGTTAAAAGTTTTTCTCGAGTTCCATGTTTTAGGCGACTATTCGACGCGGAATCGAGGAAAAGAGACCGGCGACAATTTTGGAAATTTTAAAATGTGATATTTTATTTTAAATTGGGAATGTGGCATTTTAAATAATTTACTTAGTCTTAGCATTTTAAAAGCCGAATTTTTTTATTTGGTGATTGGAGAGTTTAAAACTTTCAAAATTGAGCAATTATGCATTTTATTTTAATTAGAGGCATTAGTAAAATTAGCCTTGAATTAACCTTGAAATTTGCATGTCATATGGTTATTATTTATTTTAATTAAACCCATTAGCCCCTAATTGCTCCCCACTAACACACACACACACACACACGTTACAATTTTTAACAAAAACCCACACATTTACACACACATGTATACGATTAACACAAACACACAATTCTTGGGTTCCATTCCATTTATTTTAAAAGAAAATATTAGGTTACTTGGATAGCAAGAGCAGTCGCCCCTTCCTCTGATTTTCCAGCAAATTTTGTATAGTTTTCTTCAAAGAAAAACAGTGCCATGTTCGTCCCGGATCAAGCCTCGCGACGTTTTCACTTCGGTATCGCCGTATCGTGAGTTTTAAACATCAAAAGACATGTATAATCTTTTGTTTCTGCATCAATCTTGTTATATTATATGTTCTTATGTTTATTATCCGTAAAAAGAAAAGTATGTTGTAAAACATTTGAGCAAAAATTTGTTGGAACGGTTTTGAAACGATTTTAGATCTGAAAACTCGAAATTTGATGTCATTTTAAATACTGCGACTTATCGGTCGATTTTCTAGAAAAACTTTCAAAATATAAAACGTAGAACTTTTTGATACCTTTGATTTGACAGTAAATCCAAAATATTTGGATAAGAAATGAGTGAGTTATGATCATTTTCGTGGGACTGCTCAAACTGCGTTTTTTTAAAAATGTGTTCTTGAAGTTTTTGAGTTGCAGGTTTCGTTGGACACCACCGAGCTTGTGCTACTGCATTTACGTATGTTATGGGTTGTCTTTAGGTGTTATTTGGTGGTTCGTTTGGGTCGAGATTGGCTTGGGATGTAATAGAAATCGTAGGAAGCGAAACGATGTCGAATTAAGGGTTATTGTTATATTGAAGTTGCTTGTCGATGCTTTTGGGCACGTTTGGGGTGTTGTACGGGTTTAAATCAATTAATAGCATCCTAGGATGGGTCTCGAAGTGTTAGTTCATACTCCCTAAGCTTGGATTGGAAGGATGAATCAATAAGTTAGTGAATTTTCGCGATTTTGCAAGTCCAGAGGCTACCAGGACCCCTACACGGAGTCCGTGTCCATTTTTCCTTCAAAATGCGATTTTCCAGCATCTACACGGACCCCGACACGGTCTGTGTCCTTTTAAAAAAAATTTTTAAAAACATTTAAATTTTTTTTTATGGATCGTTTTGGGGTTTTGATGTCATGATTTATTACGTTGATTAAACAGGGTCAAGTCCCAAGAGATTTAAACTTAATAAGGAAATTTGTCATTTTTGGCTGTGAGCATGACTATACGTCTAAGCTATGCATGATAACTATCGGAACTCATGTTAGTATCTACAGTAGTGGCCTTAAGCGAGATCGAACAAATCCCTCAACGCCAAATAAGTATGTTCGACGTGCAAGGAAAATACTTTGAAGTTTTTGACGTATGCTCAATGTCTTGTGACCAAATTATTTTATAGTATTGGAAAGCGGTAAAGTATGACCAGGGACCAATCCACCCCGTTAAATTATGAACGGGTTTAGATCAGGATTGGAAAGCGGTAAAGTATGACCAGGGACCAATCCACCCGTTAAATTATGAACGAGATCTCATGTATGTGGCAGTGGATCCTCTCTGTTAGCCCAATATTGTGGTTTAGTCTGATCAGACGTATTTATGTATGGGTCACATTGTTTTAAACATGCCTCTACGCAAAATGATGTATGTATGCTCAAGTATGTTAGAAGTAAGCATGTTTATGAAAATTTTTATGTTGATGGCACGTCTAGGTATGTATGTGCGTATGCTCAATCTTATGAATGCATGTTCAAGTTCAAGTATGTACGTTCTATTCTAAAGTTGCATGTAATTTTATTACGTATTATTTGTTATTCCCAGTTTATACACGTTTAGTCTTTAGATTCACTAGACTTGATCGATACAGGTGATGATGAGTTTGAAGAGATGAGAGGTGAGGACAAGTGAGATGGCTTGGACTGAGTGGGAGGCTAAACCCGAGGACGCTATATATATTTTAAGTTTTTAGGAAGTGTACAAAATACTCTAATGTCACGTTTGATTACAATGTTTAAACAAGTAATTTTTTCTTTAGAAACTTTAATTGTGTTCAATCTTTTGCAAATACTTTTGGTTGGACAGTTTATTTATGAACGCAAATTGAGAATTTATTGGTAGTTAAGAAATTTTTTTATTTTTTTGCAAATTTTAAAATAGTTCAAAACTACGGTACGTTACAGTTGGTATCAGAGCGGTGTTCTTGTGAAGGGTTACGACTACTGCCAGTTGAGAGAAGCTCACGAAGCCACACCTCAAGTCTGTAAGTTTTAAAGTTTTAAATTATGTTATTTATTAAGCATTAAGTCATGATTTCATGATGTACATGTTTTTAGTTCGAATTACGTTCATCTTATGATATTAGTATGATGTTCATGAATGTTGGGTTTACGTGTTGAATAAATGTTGGGACAATATGCCTCCCAGCGTAGGATTGTGCGAGGAATAGGAGATCAGGATAGAGAGCCTCTGGATGGGGAGAGGGTCACTCCTCCTCGTCCAACCCCAGATTTGCAGGCTCAGATGCTTGCAGGAATGATTCAGTTATTCGCACAGTTTGCGGGGAATCAGGCTGCAGTGGATACAAGGGCGAGGCCTAGACCAGAGGCTATGTACGAAAGGTTTAGGAGGATGGAAACAAAATATTTCTCGGGGACTACTGACCTGATGATAGCGGAAGGATGGATTAAGTCCATCGAGATGATTTTCACTTCCATGGAGCTGCAGGATGCAGACAGAGTTAGATGTGCCACTTTTTTGTTGACAGAGGATGCCGGGCTTTGGTAAGAGAGCGCGTCCGTGTCGGTGAATCTGCAGACTCTGTCATGGGATGGCTTTAAGGAGGTCTTTTACTCCAAGAACTTCACTGAGGAAGTACGATCCAGACTGACTAGTGAGTTTATTACATTGCGTCAGGGAGACAGCAGCGTAGCAGAGTTCGTGAGGAAGTTCGAGAGGGGGTGTCACTTTGTACCCTGATCGTGAATGATGCCCGGGAGAATTTGAGGCATTTTATTGATGGATTGCGGCCGACCTTGCACCGTGATGTCAGGGTTGCTGGCCCTGTCGAGAGCTTTGGCGACAGAGCAGGACCAGAGGGACATTGAGGTCGGTAGGCATGGCAAGAAGCCCTATCAAGTACCTTGTCTTGAGGAATCTTTGTAAGTCATTAAGAAACTTAGGATTAAGTAGATATGAGTACTGAAATTAGGTTATATAAGACTACTCAGGTTGTGTAAGTTTAAATTTCAAGTTTATGAAATAGGTGTTCATACGGGGTTATTGGGGGAAATAAAAACAAAAGAGAATTAGTTGTATTCAACATAGGTTACCAATTGTCGAATATAAGCTTTTTATCAAGTAAGAAATCTAAAAACTTTATATGAGAATTCTAGAATTATACGGGGTTATAAGCAAAGTTGATTTATTAGAATTAGTCAATCATTAACAGGGAGAAACTTATTAAGCTTTATACGTTAGAATGAATTAAGTATTGAGGATATGTCGAAGTGTGACATTCGTTCTAATGAGGAAGGTCCAAGTATCTTAGGCCTCAACTATAATGTAATTGGGAAGGAAACAGTTTAAGCATGTGTTTGATGCTAGGAAGGTTTTATTATTTAAACAGAAGATCGATATTTTATATTTTGAGGTTTTATGGATTAATGTTTCTCGAAATTTAAGGTTAGCAACAATTTTATATTTGGGATATACTTGTAAATAGCTAAGTTACGTAAGTTTGGTGTCGTAAGATAAAGACTCGATTCAAGGATCGTAGGTCAATATTATTATGGGGTTAAGATATGGTTTAAATTTTGAGTGTAGTACCAAGGATAGAAGTTCATCAGTAACCTTAGGTGCTAAGATTTCTTATGTTGAACTGCATAAATGCTAGTGTAATAGATCGATAAACATTACGAGTATAGTGATATGATAAGTATGAACCTCCATTTCTAATATTGGGAATTATGAGAAAAGTCAAAATTCGAGGTCATATTAAAAATAAAACTAAGACAACCTTCAGAACTAGATATGAGCATTAAGAGTTCTTAGTGATGCCGTTTGGACTGACAAATGCTCCGGCGATTTTTATGGACCCCATTAACCGAGTATTTCAGCCCTAGCTAGATCATTTCGTCATAGTGTTCATTGACGACATTCTTATTTACTCGAAGAGCCATGAGGAGCACAGTCAGTACTTGGGTACAGTTTTGCAGGTCTTGTAGAGTCGCAAGTTGTTTGCAAAATTAAATAAGTGTGAATTCTGGTTGGAGGAGGTATCGTTTTTGGGTAATATAATATCAAGCAGTGGTATGGAGGTGGATCCAGCTAAGGTAGCAACAATTAAGGAATGGGTTGAACCGAAGAATATTTCAGAGATCCGCAGTTTCTTAGGCCTAGCAGGCTACTATAGGAAATTTATGCAGGGATTTTTCTCCGATAGCAATGCCACTCACTTCATTGACCAAGAAGAATGATAAATTGTATGGAGTTATGAATATCAGAAGAGCTTTGATACCTTGAAGCAAGCTCTTATTTCAGCTCCAGTCTTAGCCATGCCATCAGGGAAATGCAATTTTGTGCTATACATCGTTGCATCTAAGCTCGATTTAGGCACAGTTTTGATACAGCATCGTTGGGTGATATCTTATGCCTCTAGACAGTTGAAAGTGCATGAGAAGAACTACCCGACTAATGAACTTGAGTTAGCTGCCGTTGTCTTTGCGTTGAAGATATGGAGACAGTATTTGTACGGTAAGAAATGCCAGATATTCACTGATCACAAGAGTGTGAATTATTTCTTCACGCATATAGAATTGAATATGAGACAAAGACGGTGTTTGGAGTTGGTAAAAGACTATGATTGTGAAATTAGCTACCATCCGGGAAAGCTAATGTTGTGGCAGATGCCATGATCAGAAAGGTTACAATCGTAGCACAGTTTTCAGTGCATAGATCTCTTCAATAAAAAATCCAGAGATTTGGTTTAAAAGTTTATCCTAAGGGCTGGGCTCCTAAGTTGTCTAACCTGATAGTCCAGTCTTCTTTGTTTGACCGAATCCGTCGAGGTCAATCTTCAGATGAGTAGTTGCAGAAATGGAGATTGAAGTATGAGGCCAAGGGCAGTGTACTCTACACAGTGGCTGATGATATTGTGAAGTACAGAGGGAGAATATGGGTGCCTAGTGTTGATTCGATCAGAAAGGATATTCTGACAGAGGCACAAGCATTTCTGTATTCCATTCATCCAGGAGGTACCAAGATGTACAAGTACTTTCAGATTCTATATGGGTGGCCAGGTATGAAGAGAGACATCTGCCGATTTATGTCCGAATGTCTCACTTGTCAGCAGGTGAAGGCAGAGCATCAGAGGCCAGCAAGGATGCTTAAGCCACTCCCTATCCCCGATTGGAAGTGAGAGAATATCACCATGAATTCGTTGTTGGTTTGCCGAGGGCGGTCAGAGGATCCAATGCCATTTGGGTTATAGTGGATCTACTTACTAAGTCGGCATAATTCTTGCTAGTGAAGTTGACTTTCTCCATGACGCAATATGCGGAGCTCTATATCAGGGAGATAGTTCGATTGCACGGAATCCCGGTTCTTATTGTGTCCGACAGAGACCCGAGATTTACATCGTCCTTTTGGAAAAGTTTACATGCAGCCATGGAACGAAGTTGCTATTCGGTACAGCTTTTCACCCCAGACAGATGGCCAGTCTTAGCGAGTGATCAAAATTTTGGAAGATTTGTTGAGAGCTTTTGTGATCGATTTCCATGGGAATTGGGAATCAGAGCTACCTTTAGTGGAGTTTACCTACAACAACAGTTTTCAATCGTCTATTGGTATAGCTCCCTACGAGGCATTGTATGGGAGGAAGTGCAGATCGCCGATTCATTGGGATGAAGTCGGTGAGAGGTCAGAACTTGGTCCAGAGATTGTTCAGCAGACTGCAGATGTGGTGGTCAAGATCCGAGACAGGATGAAGACCGCCCAGAGTCGTCAAAGGAGTTATGTTGATAAGAGGAGAAGGGATCTCGAGTTTGCCGTAGGAGACCACGTCTTCGTAAAGTTAGCACCCATGAAGGGTGTTATGAGATTTGGGAAGAGAGGCAAGCTTAGCCCGTGGTTTATTGGACCGTTTGAAATTTATGATAGAGTTGGGACACTAGCTTATCGTGTAGCTCTACCGCTAAATCTGGTCAGAGTACACAATGTGTTCCACGTCTCGATGCTGAGGAAGTTCCTAGCGAATCCTTAGCATGTTTTGAGCTATGAGCCGTTGCAGCTTTCTCCAGATCTGTCGTATGAGGAAAGGCCTGTCCAAATTCTAGACAGACAGGAGCGTAGACTTCGGAACAAGGTGACCAAGCTGGTCATGGTCCGGTGGCTAAATCAATCAGTGGAGGAAGCCACTTGGGAGGCTGAGGCAGATATGAGAATTCGCTACCCGGAGTTGATTGGTAAGATTTAATTTCGATGACGAAATTTATATAAGTGGGGGAAGAACTGTAGAGCCCAAATTCAGTACACGTATAACCCACGCATTTATTTAATGGTTAAATCATTTATTTAAGTTTAAAATGAATTTTTAGAGATGCATAACCTATGAAATTGCATTATTTCAAATTATTATATTTATGTGATGCACGTTAAATTTTTTCTCGAGTTCCATGTTTCAGTCGACTATTCGATGCGGAATCGAGAAAAAGTGACCAGCGATGATTTTGACAATTTTAAAATGTGGTATTTTATTTTAAATTGAGAATATGGAATTTTAAATAATTTATTTATTCTTAGCATTTTAAAAGCCGAATTTATTTATTTGGTGATTGGAGAGTTTAAAACTTTCAAAGTTGAGCAATTATGCATTTTATTTTAATTAGGGGAATTAGTAAAGTTAGCCTTGAATTAACCTTGAAATTTGCATGTCATATGGTTATTAGTTATTTTAATTAAACTCATTAGCCCTTAATTGCTCCCCACTAACACACACACACGTTACAATTTTTCAAAAAAAAAAACCACACATTTACAAACACATATACGGTTAACCTACACACAATTCTTGGTGTTCCATTCCATTTATTTTAAAAGAAAATATTAGGGTTCTTGGATAGCAATAGCAGCCGCCCCCTTCCTCTGAATTTTCAGCAAAGTTTCGTTGAGTTTTCTTCAAAGAAAAACAGTGTCACGTTCGTCAAGCCTCGCGTTTCGTTATATTATATGTTCTTATGCATAAAAATCCATGTATGTTATAAAACGTTTGAGCAAAAATTTGTTGGAACGGTGTTGAAATGATTTTAGATCTGAAAACTCGAAATTTGCTGTCATTTTAATTAATGCGACTTTTAGGTCAATTTTCTAGGAAAACATTCACAAATAAAACGTAGAACTTTTTGATACCATCGATTTGACAGTAAATCCGAAATATTTGGATAAGAAATGAGTGAGTTGTGATCGTTTTCGTGGGACTGCTCAAACATTGTTTTTTTAAAAATGTGTTCTTGATGTGTTCTTGAAGTTTTTGAGTTGCAGGTTTCGTTTGACACCACCGGGCTTGTGCTACTGCATTTACATATGTTATGGGTTGTATTTAGGTGTTATTTGGTGGTTCGTTTCGGTCGGAATTGGCTTGGGATGTAATAGAAATCGTAGGAAGCGAAATGATGTCGAATTAAGGGTTATTGTTGTATTGAAGTTGCTTGATTCTTGGGCACATTTGGGATGTTTGTATTGGTTGGAATCAATTAATAGCATCCTAGGATGGGTCTCAAAGTGTTACTGCATGGTCCCTAATCTTGGATTGGAAGGATGAATCAATAAGTTAGTGAATTTTTGCTAGTTTGTAAGTCCAGAGACTACCCGGACCCCTACACGGAGTCCGTGTCCATTTTTCCTTCAAAATGCGATTTTCCAGCATCTACATGGACCCCAACACGGACCCTTACACGGGGTCGTGTCATTTTAAAAAAAAGATTTTAAAAGAAATTTAAAAAAAATAATAAAAACTTATTATTTTTTAGGAATCGTTTTGGGGTTTTGATTACATGATTTAGTACGATGATTAAACGGGGTCAAGTCCCGAGAGATTTAGAACGTGATAAGGAAATTTGTCATTTTTGGGTGTGAGCATGACTATAGGTCTAAGCTATGCAAGATAAGTATTGGAACCCTTGTTAGTATGTGCAGCATTGGGCTTAAGTGAGATCCAACAAATTCATCAACGACAAGTAAGTATGTTCGACTTGCAAAGAAAATACTTTTAAGTTTTTGAGGTATGCTAAATGTCTTGTGACCAAATTATGTATGAGATTGGAAAGCGGTAAAGTATGACCAGGGACCAATCCACCCCGTTAAATTATGAACGAGTTTAGATCAGGATTGGAAAGCGGTAAAGTATGACCAGGGACCAATCCACCCGTTAAATTATGAACGGGGATCTCATGTACGTGGCAGTGGATCTTCCCTGTCATCTCAGTACTGTGGTTTTTTCTGATCAGGAGTATTTATGTATGGGTCACTTGCTTTGAAACATGCCTCTACGCAAAATGATGTATATATGCTCAAATATGTATGAAGTAAGCATGTTTACAAAAATGTTATGTTGATGGCAGGTCTAGATATGTATGTATGTATGCTCAATCTTATGTATGCATGTTCAAGTTCAAGTATGTAAGTTATATTTTAAAGTTGAATGTGATTTTATTACGTATTATTTGTTATTCTCAGTTTATACATGTTGAGTCTTTAGACTCACTAAACTTGATCGATGTAGGTGATGATGAGTTTGAAGAGACGAGAGGTGAGGACCAGTGAGCTGCATTGGACTGAGCGGGAGGCCAAACCTGAGAACCGCCATATTTTAAGTTTTTATGAAGCGTTCAAAATACTCTGATGTCACGTTTGATTACAATGTTTAAATAAGTATTTTTTTCTTTATCAACTTTAATTGTGTTCACTCTTTTGCAAATACTTTTGGTTGGACAGTTTATTTATGAACGCAAATTGAGAGTATATTGGTAGTTAATAAAATTTTTATTTTTCCGCAAATTTTAAAATAGTTCAAAACTACGGTACGTTACAATTTATTTTAGTATTTAAAATTTAAAGACGATTATTTTGTTGATTATGAGAAATAAACTGGTTTTGGAATATACTGTATTGCGAGGCTTGTTGTTTGATAATTGTGTGATTGTTAAGCAACGCTGGTGTCGACTAACCCCGGTCTCGGGACGTGACTAAAAGCGACAGAACTAAACATATTCCTCTAAGTTCTTCTCATTCACCCAAGAGCTTGAGAAGAATAAAGATATTGATATTCGTCACATTCAGTCAAGTGAAAACTCATCATATCTCTTTAATTACAAAGGCACTTCCTTCGAAAATATTCAGAAAGCATATATATAATATTGCGATACGCAATCTGCGAAATTTGTGAAGAATCGTTCATATTAACCTGAGAGGGAGTTTACGTGACTGTATTCTTTTTCCCTTACTATGGTTTTTATCCTAATGGTTTTTCCTAGTAAAGCTTTTAACGAGGCAGTATAAAAACACTTAATGAGGACGATCATTGTATCATGATCAATATCACAAGATGAGAGTGTTGAAAATAAAGTCGATATTATTGAATAATGAAAATAAGAGTTGTAAATAATGAAAATTAGTGTACGTTAATGTATGTAATGATGTATTTATTTTTGAATTATTTTCAAAAAATTCTATAAATAAGTCTCTCAATTTATAAAAAAAATACAAAATTGAGTAGAAAAAAAATTATAAAATGTTTAGTTTAATATATTTTATATGTTTAAAATTTAAACTTTTTATCTTAAATTTTTACTTTTAACAAAACTCTCAAATTTTTTATTATTTTAAAATGAATTATTCGGATGAATGTAAATTAATCCAAAATTTTATAAAATTATTATATAAAAATTTAGGCCACATGTATGATTCCGTCCTAGGTCCCTCAAATAATTATTGCTCGGATAAGACTGAAGAAAAAATAAATAAACAGATATCGTGAACCCTCAACCATAAAGGGTCACCATTCCTTCATCTTCTCGAGCAGAGAAATCTCTCCTCTTGTCGTAAAATGAAGCCAAACCGTAGCGAAGTTAGATTAAGCGGAGAGGCGGCGGCGCAAGTGGAAGCTGCCACCAGAGATTACTTTGACCGACTGGCGCCGAAGCGCCCCACAAAGCCTCAGCGGAGCGAACACGACACCAACCATGCTGACGCTTCTTTCTCCTCCAGCGTCAACGACTCCATTCCTGAACTTCTCCAATTTCAACTTCTCGAGGAAGACACTCAGGTATTTCATATTTTATTATTATCAAGAATTTGATAATGTAAACAAGGCCCTGGCAGATTTATTTTTTTATTATTTTGCAGAAATTGCCGGTTTACTGTGATAACAAAGCTGATGATGAGGAGTTTACGGAAACTGAATATTACAGAGACCTCAATTGCGTTGATAAGAACCATCATACTGTATGTATTTATAATATCTCTACAAATTTCAAGTCTACTGCTTTTTTTAGTCTTAGAATTATTTAGATCTTTTACAATCATTTGTGTAAGAGGAAATATTCTGTTTAACATATAAATTATATGAAAATCAGATTTAAATGTTGTCTTAAATGTTGTGACATTTAATGACAACACATAGAATAATAATTTAACATATAAACAAATAAATTAAACAAAAATAACTTAGAATTAATTGTACAGAAGTATAAATACTTGCGCTGTATCTCACGACATAATAATCACTAGACAATAATTTGAGTTTACAAAATCAACACTAGTGATTTTAAAGAAAACTAATTTTCTCAACACGTTGAGAATACAAATAGCTTTCTAAAAAAATTATCAAAATAAATCATATTTAAGAAAGTAAGCATGGTGCCGAAAGCTAGAGTAAAAAAAACACGATCTTCAGTCAACACTCCTAAGTGTATTGTCTGCAAATGTCTCCAACAATCACGGCAACATGTGAAACAACACTTTTCAAAACATCAACGTCTTTGTGAATTATTTTTCTCGAAAGTTCACGGTGTGCAAAAGTGCAAAAGTACTCAGCCACCGAAAAGCAAATCCACCAGCCGAAAAGTCGAAAGTCAAAAGCGAAAAGTTTGAAAAGCCAAAATCAAAAGTCCTGGTCTTTTTAATTTCTTTAGCTTGTTTATCTTATTTATAGCTTCCTTCTCTCTTAATGTTTATCTCCGAAAAGAATCTTACAAGATATAAAAAAAGAGTTTTATTAAAATGAAACTCTTTTTAAATAATAATATCATATCATAAAATTCTAATAATAATTAGCACATATCTAGAAAGAGAAAACTCTTAATTAAATATTTCACACAATATTATCAATAAAGAAAATATATTTAAGGAAAATATTATTTTAAAAGGAATAAATTATATCTTGAAAACCAAGAATTTTTTTTATTTTAATCTCCACATTTTTTCTCTTCTAGACAAAATAAGCACAAACACCATTTTCCATGTTGATTCCATTTTATCTCCCCTGCATGTGAAAATCCATCTCCCCCAGCATGTGAGAGCATATATCCCCCTAAATTTGATCGTGTTAGCATTTGATCATGTTACCATACGTGTTGCTAGCAGTGTTGGCAACACGTGAGGCAACACAGGAGAGAAATAAACATTCATTGCGTATCATCAATGTAGAGCATCAAAACTTATATTCAAAACAAAATAACACAGGTACAGAGCAAAATTATCACAAAGCAAAATGATTAATCGCTGATAACTATCAGTGTCAGCTTCATCTCCTTCATCGCTTTCTCTTGTTCCCGATGGGCCAGCTTTAGCTGTTTGTGCAACTCCAGCTTCTCCGCATTTTTGTTCAGAATGGATAACCTCTTCCATAGTCAGCCAGTAGTCAACAAGTAGATTATCATAATAGAGAAAATCAGCATTGGCTTGAATTATTTTGGCCAGAGCTTGATCCATAGCTGAGCCTGAATTGCAGCGGTGGAGAGTATGACATCTTGTGGGAGCAGCTGTGTTCTGAGAGCTTTGTGGCATATCAGTGACATCAGAAGCAGTGCAAGACTCAGACCATGGAAGGTCTATCTTTCTGTTTCCGTTGAGCAAGGCAGGGACAATTTTCAGAAACTTGCTGATATCTGATGATTGCTCACCAATGCAACGGATGAATCCTTGAGATTCAAGGATGCCATAAATGAGTGAAGGAAATGACAGCTTAGATGACTTCAAATCCTCCTTCAGCAAACTAGAGTATATTCTTAAATGCCAGTCGTCCAACATTGAGCGTGCGAGTCCCTATTGAAAATAGTGTCAAAGCTTGAGAGCTTTTCACCACCATTGAATTGGTAGAGGGTGTCCAGTTGCAGATGAAAACTTTGTGAAGAATAGAGTACAGAGAGGTTAGGTTTGCGACAGAGAGGCATCCTGGATGCAAACTGCTGAATCAACCCTCCCGTCAACACTGAAGTGACATCATGAATGTCAGGTTGAGGGCCATCATCAATATAGGGGTGTTGTAATAAGAGTTGATGACATTAGGGTTAAAATGATACACCCTATAATGAATAAACACATGTCCAAATATTTTTGACGTCTCATCACCCAGTCCCAATGAGAGGTTGGTATATAATTCTAGCACATGATTTCGACAGAACGGTAGTACTTCAGACACACTAGAGAAAAAGCCCCGAGATTTGAGGAAGCTCACCAAATTTTGTCTTGAAAACGATTCCATGTTTACATTATTCTCTTCAATAAAGTCTCTGTTGGCATACACAGACCACAGTGTGCTAAGGATTATTCGTTGTAGAACTTCGTCGAGAAGGCTTTGCTCAGATCATAATCCTACCATTCAATGTCGTCTGGAATGTCCTCAACACCCAGGGCAACATCTGGGGCAACATCAATGCTATCAGTGGAGGTTTTAGTACCTTCCTCAAAAATTTCATCAGAGCTCTTGGAGGAAGAGTCAGTGGAGAGTGTAGGGTGGTGGTCTTCAAATTCTCACAGCATTCCAGAATTTGGTTCTTCATATAATCTTGATGACCAGAACCAGAGGCAGAGTGCCTTGTTTTCTTCAAGTTTGCTATCACCTGAGCCAAGGAGATCTCTTTCTTGTCAGAAGGAGTTGGTTCCTTTGGGTCAGAGTGTGCAGCTTCATCAACAGAAATTGAGAGAGTGTCCTCGGAGGAGCTGCTTACAGCAGGGGGTGTGGGCTTTTTACGAGCCACTAACTCATTATCAGATTCATCTGAATCATCACTAGAGGTGTTCTTGGGATCAGCCAGTGAAGGTCTTGAAGAAGAATCATCTTGTGGCAAAATCTTTTTTAAGGAGTGAGATCAAGGTTGTATCCCGCATGTCTTTTTGATCGTCTAACTAGTGGTGGCGGTGGAAAAACCTGGTTCACAGCAGCAAAATCAGGGAGATTATCCATGCCAATTTCATTCCCCGGCTCGCCTGAGGCAATTGTCTCCAGAGGGATTGGCGCCTCCTCAACAGGAACAATTTCAAAATTCAAAGCAGTAGATGTTTCAGTAGGTATTTTGGAAACAGGAGCAACATCCTCATTGTATTCCATCTCTCTTCGGATATCTTGAGGACCATACCCTTGTCCTGCCATGGATAAAATCAGAGGCGAAAAGAAATTGAGATATATTCAAGGATGTTGCAGACAAAATCAAGAAGAGCAGGCTGCTCTTTGGCCGAGAGTTTTGCAAAAATTTCGATTTCTAATAAAATCAAGTTTTTCGTCGAATTTTCTCTTTTAAATACACATATCCTTCCGACTCAACAATATACACAATACTATGTATATGCATAATCTAATTATGCCTAACAATATAATGTAACATAAATACAAACATGAAACAAGTATGTGATATGTTTACAAATGAAGTGTTTTTACTGATTTTGATAACATATTCTGACAACACGTCCAAATCCTAAAAAAATGGATTTTCTTGCACACTTAGAGGCTTGTAAACTATCTGAATATAGCCCCCGCAATAGAAGAACGGTTTTCTCATGACTCCTCTAGGTAGTTTTTTCCATTTTCCTCTATTTTTATTTCTGTATTTAATTCATAGAAGATAGCTCTCACACTAAAAGTACAGTCTTAATTGGAATCTTTTAGGTGGCTTTTTCCATTCTTTTCTTTTGACACAAATTTTTTTTTTCTTTTTTTTCAATCTTCAGAAGTCACTTTTCATATGGGACAAGATCATGTAGTACACAAACATCCCTCTACTACTTTGTGACTTGGTCAAAGTATATAATGTCCAAGTATGTTGATTCAAATAAAATTACGGAATTTTCAGCGCATCAGAAGATTATGTAACTCAATGAAACGCAACATATAACAGTATGAATGTAAATTCAGAATGCCTAATTCCTAAAAATGTAAATGCATATTAGGTGTTGTCTAAGATGTAATAACATCTACGACAACATCCATAAAGATCTGGATGCACACATGCTGAGAGATTTTTTAAGGTTGGAGAATCTCTGAAAATCTAATGTTTTTGTGAATATGTCTGCCAATTGGTTATTTGTACCAAAAAATTAAATGCAGATCAATTTTTTTATTAAATCTTGAATAAAATGATGTCGAATGTCAATGTATTAGTTCGAGAATGTTCTACTGGAGTTTTTGAAATGTCAATTGCTCTAGAATAATCACATTACATAGGTAGGGTCACACTCCTAAGTCCGTAATCTTCTACCATTTGATTCATCCATAAAAGTTGGGAGCAACAACTTTCAGATGCCACATATTCGGATTCAGCAGGTGAAAGTGACACACAGTTTTGCTTCCTACTATACCAGTTATTGCCAAAATAGAAACATCCTCCCGTTGTACTCTTTTTATTAAATCTCCAGCCCAATAGGCTTTTATATGTGAAATTTTATGATTTGATTGGTAATGATTCAGGTTGACTAGCAGTCAAATACAAGAGGCTTCCTATGATGTTGCTACATAAGGTGTTGTCAACATTTTCGGCAAGATCATCCTTGCACAATTCTCACTCGAGCCTATTTGTGTTTTGATGTGTTTATTATTTTTGTTTGCAAATTTTTTAATCAGATTCTTGGCATATTTACTTTGGCACATAAAAATATCATCATGCATTTGTTTAATTTGCAATCCAAGAAAGAAACTTAACTCGCCAAACATGTTCATTTTAAAGGTAGAGGACACACATTCAATAAAATTATCAACATGTTTTTGAGAAGATGCACCGAAAATGATGTCATCCACATAAACTTGGTAGATAAGTATTTCACCTTAGGCTTTTGAATAAAAAGATTTTTGTTTACTTCACCTTGTTTGAAGCCAATTTCGAGTAAATACTCGGTCAGTCTACCATACCATGCTCGTGGTGCTTGCTTCAAGTCATAGAGAATATTTTTCAACATGTAAACATGATCCAAGTGGTGTGGATCTTTGAATCAATTAAGTTATCTGATATATACTTCTTCACACAAAATGTCATTTGAAAAAGTACTTTTGACATCCATTTGGTAGAGTTTGACCTTCATATAGCATGAAATAGCTAGCAATATTCGGACTGACTGAATACGGACAACATGAGAAAATGTCTCATCAAAGACAATCCCCTCTACCTATGTGTACCCTTAAGCAACCAACCTTGCTTTTTTCCGAATGTTGTTTCATGACTCATCAGTTTTATTTTTAAAAATCTATTTTGTACCAATTATGTCACCATTTTCAGGAAGTGGAACTAAATACCACACATCATTTCGAATAAACTGTTCAAGCTCATCATACATCACATTTGTCCAAACCTCATCTTTTAATGCATCATCAACATTTTTGGATTCAAAGTGAGATATAAAACATGAATGCCTAACTTGGGAGTACATGGAACTCATGCATAGTATCACGACCATCTTGCGGTAGTCGACATTTTCTTTCTTCCGGGTTTGTATTTCTTCATCCACATTTCATATTATTTGAGATGATGGATGGTTCTTCTGAACATTATTTATTTTGAATATTCTTTCCATCTTCGATTGAATCATCATCACTCTGCTGTTCATCCTCGGGTACAATCACTTCAGAGTCACGTGTTGTTCTCGGTGTTGCAACATCTGTGCTAACACCTAGATTTTCGAGTGAGCTGGAAATTTCCAGGAGATCGTCCACGTCATCCTCGACAATTTTCCTTTTGACATCTTTGCATGTTTGCATGTCAGTTTTTCTCCTAATTGATAGCAATTATCTAAAGATCTTGTGTGTGTCATCACGCACACATTAGTATTGAAACGTCTACTACTTAAAATACTGCTAGAATATTTTTTTTTGTAAACTAATTTTCGAAAATTACGTTTAAACAAATGCATTCAATAACAACTGTAAATCACACATTTTAAAATAAAAATATTCCATTATTGGTAAAAAAATATTGAAGTCGAAATATGTCAAATCATCCCACCCTAGACTATCATTTTAAAATGGTTCAAATAAGAAGCATGCAAAATCCTTTCAACTATACATCATAAAAAGAGAGTTTAAAAAAATATCAATGTTTACTCCTAACTCATAAACATAATGTGCGGAAAAAGTATGGTCCCGGGGTTAGTGTACGCACATCCAGCTCCTCCTACTCAGTCTTCGGCCTCCGATCTCCTCATCAATATGCTCACCTTCATCATTCACACTTAGTGAGTCTAAAGACTCAACACTCCTAAATTGTTATAACAAGTGCATATACATTACATGCAACAGTGAAAAGCACTATAATTAATTTACATTTCATGATCTTGAGAACATTAACTTAAACATATCTCGTCAAAGCATAGCGTGTACAAAACATGTCTCATTATATCAATATACGCGTGTTCATTTTCTTTATTTGAATTCATATCATTAGTTGTGACATTCGTATCAGCTCTAATCGATGGATCCATCTACGTATAACTGTGGTACTCGGCGGCGAGGACATCAACGACAGTTTTACCTATATATTGAGCCATGGCCTTACATATTCGTATTTGTATTAGTCACAACCAGCTTTCATCCTTCAAAACATATCATCATATTCATTGCTTATAAAAATCATGCATATACGTAAATTTCCTTAAAATCAGACATGCAAAGTATTTTTCATATTTCCAAAAAAATTCATATTCGTGGTAACATATACATTTAAAACATGTAATTTAGTGATCAGGGCGTTGCCAAGATCACTAACTCGACATGGGTGCAAAATGCTGATGGCTTGGTTCGGGCACCTGCGAGGGTGCTTCAAAGACAATATTCTCAATGAGCTGCAATAGCTCGTGTTCTAAAAATGTATACGTCGATAAATTATATCGAGTTTGGTTTTAAACCAAGCGGAAAACACTCGAATTAATCCTTCTTTAAAAAAAATGAAAGATTTTAGAAACTATTGACTTGTGTAAATTGATCGTCTGAGATACGGGGAATCGGTTCGGCTTCTATTAGTTCAGTTATGGACAGAAAGGAACTGATATCAGCTGAACTGATCAAGTTAGTTTCAAACACACTTAAGCAGTTAATACATAAGATATTTTTATGGATGTTCGAAGACTTCAACTGCTCTTACGTCACACCTTCTACCACCTCAGATAAGATCAAGTAGAAGATTTTGATTTACACAAAACTTTGTACAAACCGACCCAGCTTAGGACTTATCTACTGTTTCATTGAACTCCTAGTCTAGACTGAAGGCATCACCTTCCAGCCAACACTTGTTTAACGTCTGTGTGTCAAAAACTACATTCACAAGTTTTACGTCTTTGTGCAAGACGGTATTTTAGTGGTGGTGTGTGTGTGTGTGTGTAAACTGATATCTGAAAACAACCCGGAATGTGTTCTCACACACTGAGGGAAATAAACTTCTACACTAAGTTGATATAACTTTGGAGTGTTCCCTCGAATGCGTCGATTGCTTCTTTGCAAGCTGATATGCAATAAGCGTGCTCTTTCTTTTCTCTCTTGTTTTTCCACCTCTATCTTTGTTGACTGTCTTGGTCTGTATTTATAGCAGTAATGCGACCGTACATCAAGAATCATAACATGTGATCGTTGCAGCTTGAATGCGTTCCTTGAAATTTGTCTCGACTTTTCCGACAGCCATTCTGGAACATTTTGTCTTTAATCTTTGCTACAACGTCCATTATTGTACTATTGATAGTATAGTTGCTTTTATACCTTTGTGGACATCTGGATTAAGCTTGTCGTATCTGCAAATTGGTTCGTTCATAAATGATGTTCTTAACTGGTCAATTGATCTGGTGAGGTAAAATCAGTTGACTCGTCAGCTGAACAGATTTCACAGATTCAGTTGAACTGGTCAGTTTGGCTCTTCATCAGTTGAACACTTCATCAGCTGGCCAGGCTTCTGAAGGTCTTCTGCTGAACCACCTATCAACTGGACAATCAGTTGAACTGCTCTTGATACTTCTGTTGTACTGATTCAGTTCGATCAATCAGTTGACACTTTCAGTTTGGGTTTTGGCTCGATAACTGATCAGTTCGAGTCCTAATCAGTTTCTACGCACTTGTGTAAACTCATTAGAAACAAATAAACAAGTTTTGTTAACATCAAAATAAGATTGCGAACATGAAATATTCCAACAATGACCATTTTGCCCTCGGAAACCCTAATTGACCAATTTACCCTTGAACCTCAAAATTTCAATTCGACGCCAAGTAAACTCCTTAAAACACCTCAAAACATATTTATAATCATTTCTAGATGTAACCTCGAGCCCGATTCGTAACTTACACGATTCGTTTTAAAACTTGGACCGGGGTCCCCATTTTAACTCGAATAAATCCGAAACTTAACCAAACTTTCTCAATTTTAACCACTACTAAATCACACCCTACCAGTCCCTAAACAACATATAGCAGACAAATTAAGACCCTAAAAAATGACCAAGTGGCTGCTAGACAGAAATGACACTTTGCAATCCTACAAAACCCTATAGCCGAGCCTTGCACTATCCGGACTTAGCCCACTCTATACTGGACCAGCCCCGAACTAGACCACCCTAGGACTGAGACCAGGCCGTGGACCCTCTCCTGGACCGACCAAACCACGCCCATAGCCCCATGCACACAGTTACACATGCTATTCCCCAAAAAGAATTTATTTGAAAAGCTATGGGAAAATTCGAAGGAGCTGCTGCAATTCTTTTCGAAAATAACTGCTGGAGATTGAAAGAAGGGGAAGCCGAATGATGGAGGTAGGGTTAGGGTTTGGGAGGTAGGGTTAATACATAAAATAGATCTATAATGGACCCTAATTAAATTTAATGAGGATATATAGGAATCTGTGCCCAAAATATTTTAAAATAGGCCCATAAAATCCAAAAACACCCCCGAAAAATATTTCGTTTTGGCACGTTTTTAAAAAAAAATTGTCCAAACTTTCAAAAAGTCATCTGACTTGCTAAAATTTGCGTACCGGTTTAAAATATGACTCGGCGTATAAAAATACTCCACTTAGGCTCATTTTTGAAAATCTCATTTATTTATAACATATAATTAAAAATAATTACTTTATAAAAAAAAAAATTCCTTAACTGTCCCTGGTCTTCGTTCCTCGTTCGAGCGCGAAGTACTATTAAAAGCCCTAATGCATGAAATTTTAATAAAAACATGAATCGAAACACATATCCATGTAATAATCATGCATTTAGAGCTTTAAATAATTAAACACATATTTTAGTAAAACCCTAAATTGCATTCACTGATGTTATGTAGTTCAAATTTCCTACCCCATACAATTCCTCCCTCCTTATAAAGAATTTTTTCGTCGAAATTTAAAACGTACCGAATAACTCTGGGTAGCGAATCCTAATCTCAATCTCAGTCTCCCAAGTAGCCTGCTCCTCGGAATAATTTAGCACTTGACCTTAACCATGTGGATTACCTGGTTATGGAGTCTCCTCTCCTGCCTATCTAAAATCTGAGTGGGTCTTTCCTCGAAAGACAGGTTCGGCGTCAGATGAAGTGGCTCATAATTTAGCACATGCGAAGGGTTCGACATATACTTTCGCAGCATCGAGACGTGGAACACGTTATGAACTCCCACCAGATTCGGCAGTAACGCAACTTTGTAAGCTAGTTTCCCAAATCTCTCGAGAATCTCGAATGGTCCTATGAATCTAGGACTGAGTTTGCCCTTCTTTCCTAAATTATCACACCCTTAATCGGTGCGACTTTCACGAAAACATGATCGCCCACTGCAAACTTTAGATCCTTGCGTCGTTGATCTGCATAAATCTTAAGTTGGCTCTGAGCGGTCTTCATCCTGTCCCAGATCTTGATCACTAACTCTGTAGTCTGACTAATAATGTTTGGTCCTAACTCTACTATTTCTCCTACCTAATCCTATTAAATTGGCGACCTACAGTTCCTATCGTAAAATGCCTCGTATGGAGCCATACCTATAAATGACTGGTAGCTGTTGTTGTACGTGAACTGGACGAGAGGTAATTTCGGCTCCTAGCTACCCTGGAAGTCCATCATGCACGCTCTGAGTAGGTCCTCCCAAATCTTAATCACCCTCTCTGACTGTCCATTGGTCTGTGGATGGAGGGCAGTACTGAATAATAGCTTAGTAACCAATGCCGGATTCAGACTCTTCCAGAACACATAAGTGAAGCTCGGATCCCTGTCTGACATGATGGACACTGGAATCCAATGCATTCTGACTATCTCCTTGATATACAGCTCTGCATACTGAGTCATGGTGAAAGTCTTCTTGATCGGTAGAAAGTGTGCTGACTTAATGAGCAGATCAACTATCACCCAAATGGCATTATATCCTCCAGCTGTTCTCGGTAGTCTTGTCAAAAAGTCCATGGTAATATTCTCTCATTTCCACTCGAGAATAGGGAGTGGTCTCAGCTTCCCTGCAGGTCTCTGATGCTCGGCCTTAATATTTTGACATGTCAAACACTCAGAGACGAAATGCAGAATGTTCCGCTTCATGTCCGGCCAACAATAAAGAGTATGTAGATCCTTATACATCTTTTTACTTCCTGGATGAATGGAGTACGGGGTTATGTGGGCCTCACTCATGATATCTGCTCACAGGGAATCACTGATAGGAAACCATCGTCGGTCACTATATCTGATTATGACGTCTTCAACTGTATACAACCTCAGGCTCTTAGACTCGTCCCTTTGTCTCCACTTCTGTAACTGCTCGTCAGAAGTCTGCCCCTGATCGAATCATGTCCCTCAGTGTCGACTACATTGATGGGGTAGAAAGACTAGGGGCATCGCCCCTGGCATAAACCGCAAACTCAAACCTCTGAATTTCTGCCTGCAGCGGTCTCTGTAACGACAACTGAGTGATTACCGCATTCTTCCTGCTCATGACATCCGCAACCCCATTAGCCTTACGCGGATGGTAGCTAATGTCGTAGTCATAATCCTTCACTAGCTCTAGCCACATCCGTTGTCTCATGTTCATTTCTTTCTGCGTGAAGATGTATTTAAGACTCTTGTGGTCGGTGAATATCCTGCACTTCTCCCCATACAGATAATGCATCCATCTCTTCATGGTGAATACCACTACTGCAAGCTCGAGGTCATGAGTCGAATAATTCTTCTCATGGACCTTCAGCTGTCTGGATGCGTAGGTTATAACTCTGTCATGTTGCATCAGAACCGCGCCCAAACAAAGCTTCGAAGCATCTGTATAAAGCACAAACTCCCCTTGACTTGATGGCATAGCTAGAACTGGCGTTGAAGTCAATGCCTACTTCAGGCTGTTGAAACTCTCCTGGCACTCAGATCCCCAAATGAATTTGGCATTCTTCTTCGTCAAGACGGTCATAGGCACCACAATAGAAGAAAATCCCCGAATAAACTTCATGTAGTACCCAGCCAAACCCAAGTAATTGCGGATCTCTGTCACATTCTTTGGCGCTGGGCAATCTTGGAATTCCTCGACCTTACTGGAATCAACCTCCACTCCATCTCAGGATATGATGTGGCCTAAGAATTCCACGATGTCTAGCAAGAACTCACATTTACTGAACTTGGCATACATCAGTTTGTCCTGTAAAGTCTGTAGTATGGTCCTCAGATGCTGACTGTGCTCTTCTCTGCTCTTCGAATAGATCAGGATGTCGTCTATGAAAACTATGACGAACTGATCCAAATAAGGCTAAAACACGCAATTTAGGAGATCCGTGAAGATCGCTGGCGCGTTTGTCAATACGAAGGGCATAACCATAAACTCATAGTGCCTATAACACGTCCTAAAGCCGTCTTATGGATGTCAGACTCTCGCACCTTTAGCTGGTGGTATCCAGATCGGTGATCTATCTTCGAAAACATTGATGCTCCCTGAAACTGATCAAATAGATCTTCAATCCTAGGCAGAGGATACTTATTCTTAATTGGACCCGGTTCAGCTACCGGTAATCAATGCAAGTACGCATGTTGTCGTCCTTATTCTTAACAAAAAGTACTGGTGCAACCCATGAAGAAAAGCTCGGGCGAATGAATCCCTTGTCCAGAAAGTCCTGTATCTGATCCTTCAGCTCTTTCATTTCTACATGTGCTAGACGATAGGGGACCTTAGCGATCGAAATTGTACCTGGCATCAGCTCGATAGAAGTTTGGAATGCCTGAAACATCGTCCAGGAAAATGCTGGGAAAATCCCTGACCTTGACATCCTCTAGCCACTAGCTTATTGGCTCAGTCACTGTCACAATACTCGCCAAAAATGCCTGACAGCCTCTCCTCATGAGCTTCCTCGCAAATATGCAAGAAATGATGTGCGGCATTTGCTGGTGCCTGGCTGTCTCAAAAATAAATGGCTTCCCACTGGGCGGTCGGATAGATACTGACCTATATAAAAAATCTATGGCAGCTCCGTGTGAAGAAAGCCAGTCCATACCCAAAATAATGTCGAACTCCGGCAACGGTAGCACAATCAAATCTGCCTGCACCGTATTTTTCTATAACTGAAGCTCCAATCTCTTCACCATCTGCGAGGTAAACATCTGATCTCCAGAAGTAATCGAAACTATGAATCCCAAATCCAAAGCCTCTGGTATGATTCCTAGTCGCTTGACAAAAGACTCGGATATAAATGAATGTGTAGCTCCAGAATCTAGCAATGCATACGTGGCTACACCTAAAATACATATTCTTCCTGCAGCAAAACATACCATCAAATCTGATCGTGTTGGACCTTAAAAAATTTTCTATCGGTATTAATTCCAAAATTCTTGAAAAATCACTGATTTATTTCTAATGTTCCACCAAAAATTTCGAAGTTTACCACAAGAATTTTTGGAAATTACAAATTGACCCATAAAGTTCGAATTTCAAACAATTTAGTCCTTCAACTATTCGAAAATTGCATATAAAATTTCGATTTAGTCAATTTAGGCCTTAAAATTTTCGAAAGTTATTAATTTGATCCCAAAGATTTCGAAAAATGCGAAACAGTTGGGTACGATTAGGTACCTGTAATATTTGTCATTACATTTTGATCCTCAAAGCTGTTAATTAAATCAATTCAACCCTTAAATCCACCTATTAGAACATGCAACCTAATTTATTCTATGTTCTTAATCCCAAAAATAATTCCCACAACCAACATAATAATTCATGCAATCGAGGCGGTAAATAAAAATTTTGAAACATAAAGGTTATCGGTGATCAGTGTAGAGTTCGGTTCCACCTCCGCCTCCACATCCGCCTCCTCTGCGTGCATCACATAGGCCCTGTCAGTAGCGAGGCCCTTGTTCTAGTGAAATCAACTTCCTTGTGGCCCTCTTCCTTGCGTATCAATCATTTGAAGGTCCCCCACAAACATTTTCCGAAGTTGAAATGGTTGCACTGCTTGCATGGATGCCTTTCCTCCAACTTAGGAGCCCCTGGTGCCTACATGGCCTCTACTGTCTGGGCTTCTTGAACTGACCCTAGGGCTTCTGCTGCCCCTGATGCCTAGGTGGTTCGGTGAGCTGTCTCTTATGTGGCTGCGAGATAGACTTATCCTGATGCTTCTTCCGCTGCATCTCGGCGTAAATATCTCTCAGGGCTTGTTTCTCCTGAAAGGCACAAGCAATGGCCTCATCATTACTCGCCGGTCTCATCAGCATAACATCCTGGCGCAAAGTGGGTCTGAGGCCATCCATGAAATGCCTCAGCTTCTGAGCGGCATCCAAAGTAACAAGGGGCACAAAGTGACGGCCCTTGTCAAACTTCCTGATAAACTCTGCCACAGACAAGTCCCCCTGTTGGAGACTCATAAACTCTCTCGTCAGGCGTCCTCTGACCTCTACTGGAAAGTATTTGTTGTAGAATGTCCTTGAATTGATCCCATGTGAGGGTAGCCAAGTTCACCCCGTGCGGCACTCCTTCCCACCAAAGGGATGCATCGTCCCTCAGCATCTACGTGGCGCACCTCTAGAGACCGGATCAAACCCTCTGTTAGGAATGGATCAGTAGTACCCCCGAACTCCTTCGGGTTGAGCCTTCTGAACTGCTCATATATGTGTGTCTGGCTCTTCGGAGCCTGCTGCGCCTGCTCCATCAGTCTAGCAATACCCTCATGGACTTTGGTAGCTACGTCTCCTGGCGGTGGTGGTTGTGGTGGAGGGCTTCTACCTTCTCCAGAAGTATCATCCTGTCTGTCAGTGCTGGGGGCGCATCTGAGAGGCATATAGTATCTGAATATAGCCCAAATTCTAAACGTAACCCATCATGTAATTTAATCTAATTTTCAAAACATTTAATTCTTAAATCATGAAAACAACTAAACATTTACTGCAAATCATTGAGAAACATTTATCATGTAAACGTGTAGGTGATAGCATTAAACCATTCAAAACATTTAAAACATGCAAACTTACAGACTTGAGGCTTGAAGACTGAGTTGCTGAAGCTGGGGATGACACAACCCTATACAGGATCCTTGATTCGATACCAACTGAAACGTCTTCTACATAAAATACTGCAAGAAATTTTTTTTTGTAAACTAATTTTTGCAAATTACGTTTAAACGCATGTATGCAATAACAATTTTAAATAACACATTTTAAAATAAAATGATTCCACTATTGGAAAAATACCGCAGTCGAAAATATTTCAAATCATAGAATGTCGTTTTAAAATGGTTCAAATAAGAAGAATGCAAAATCTTGTCAACTCAACATCATAAACAACGAAAGTGTATAAAATTATTCATGTTTACTCCTATCTCATAAACATAATGTGCGGAAAAAATATGTTCCTCGGGTTAGCGTGTGCACATCCAGCTTCGCCTTCTCACTCTTCAGTGCCTCCAGTCTCCTCATCAATATGCTCACCTGAATTATTCACAACTAGTGAGTCTAAAGACTCAACACACCTGAATCATTATAACAAGTACATATACATAACATGTAACAGTGAAAAGTACTGTAATATATATACATTTCATAATTTTAAAAGCTTAAACTTAAACATATCGCGTCAAAAAATAGCGTGTCCAAAACATGTCTCATCATATCAACATGTACGTGTCCAAAACATGCCGGGTTAAGAACTTTCGAAATGGAGGCTGCTGAATGGGGAGGGCGGTCGTGTGCTTTAGATTAGGTTTAGGGTTAGGGTTGATTGGTTTTATAAACAAAATATTAGTGTATAATGGGCCTTAATTAAAATAAATGAGTTTAAAAGGGTTTTAGGCCCATTATGCAATAAAACAAACCTGTTAAGCCCAATAACATTCTTGAAAAATATTTCGTTTTGGGACGTTTTTGAAAATTTTGCCGTAATCCTCAAAAAGTCATCTGAATCATTAAAATTTGTGTATCGATTAAAAAATATAACCCGGCATGTAAAAATACTAAACCAAGGCACATTTAAAAAAATCATACATAAATACACCATAAATTAAATAATTAAAAATAATTATTTAATAAAAATATTTTTCCTGAATATCCCCGCTCTCGTTCCTCGTTCGAGCGCAAATTAAATAATTAAAAATAATTATTTAATAAAAATATTTTTCCTGAATATCCCCGCTCTCGTTCCTCGTTCGAGCGCAAATGCAACTTAAAACCCTAATGCATGAAACTTTAAAAAACCAATGAAAGAAACACCTAATCATGCATTAAATGCATAAAAATCATTAAACACATATTTGAAATAAAAGCCTAGATTGCAAGCAGTCTGATTACGTAGTTCGAATTTCGTAGACCTTACACGATATATAACTTATACGATTCGTTTTAAAACTTGGACCGGGGTCCCGGTTTTAACCCGAATTAGCCCGAAACAACATATATCAAACAAATTAAGACCCTCGGAAAATACCTAGCGGCTGCTGGATAGAAACGACACTTTGCAATCCTACAAAACCCTAGGGTCGAGCCTTGCACTATCCGAACATAGCACACTCTATACTAGACCAACCCGAAACTAGACCACCTTTGGACAGAGACCAAGCCATGGACCCGTCCTGGACCGACCAAACCACGCCCATAGCCCCATGCGGTTGCACCCGCTATTCCCCGAAATCACCCAAGTTGCACCAACCTTCGACTTAGTTCCTTCGACCGGACCTTCGAACATGAATAGCGGGGTTCGAGCTATCTCAGGCCATGACTCAAACCCACCAGGGTCTGGTCCAAGGCTTGGAACATCCCTTGCACCGCCAACTCACTTGTAACTCACGATCTATCCCTATCTGAAACACTCAACCAAGAACGCGATTGGCCCTCACCAAAATGTGGCCAACCCGAGACCCGAACACCTTGAAACCCTAACTCTCAACATGTACCGCCCCTTAGCACCTCAAATCGGCAGCCTCTTACACAAGAACAACAAAACCGTGAGTTACATGCAAAGAACGTGGATATCTTATGACAAAAATAGCACCCAACTTACGCCACCTGATAGATTGAATGTTTCTAACTCAAAAACATACAAACAACATATAATGATGTGAATGATGTAAAGAAACGAGATATAGGCGTGCCTTTGCGTTATTACGCTCAAAAACCTTGATACCAACGCGTAGAACTTTCACTGGAGAGACGGGGAAGGATTTATTTGAAAATCTAGGGGAAAATTCAAAGAAGTTTCTGCAATTATTTTCTAGAATAACTGCTGGAGGTTGAAGGAGGGGCGGCCGAATGATGGAGGTAGGGTTAGGGTTTGGGAGGGTAGGGTTAATAAATAAAATATATGCAAAATGGGCCCTAATTAAATTTAACGAGGATAAGTAGGATTCTAGGCCCAAAATATTTTAAAATAAGCCCATTAAGTTAAAAAAAAACTCTCGAAAAATATTTCGTTTAGGTATGTTTTTAAAAATATTGACCGAAACTTCAAAAAGTCCTCCGACTTGCTAAAATTTACGTACCGGTTTAAAATATGACCCAACAAGTAAAAATGCTCTACCTAGGCCCATTTTTGAAAATCTCACTTATTTACAACATATAATTATAAATAATTATTTAATAAAAATATTTTTCCTTAATTGTCACTGGTCTCCATTCCTTGTTCGAGCGCAAAGTACTACTAAAAGTCCTAATGTATGAAATCTTATTGAACCATGAAACAAAACACATATCCATGCAATAATCATGCATTTAAAGATTTAAAATAATTAAACACATATTTTAGTAAAACCCTAGATTGCATGCAGTGAGGTTACGTAGTTCGAATTTCCTAGACCTTACAAGTATCATAAAAAACTTCACAAGTATGTTTATCAAAATTAACTTGTAAATTATAATCACACAATTGGCTAATGCTTAAAAAAATTTATTTTAGTCCCTCGACATGTTGCATATATATTGTGGAGCTTCGGCAGTCCTTCAACATTCAGTGTTCCTGTTCGAACAATCCTTTCTTTTGCTCCCCTTCCATAGGTTACTATACCGCTTTTTTGTTCAACGTAGTTTGTGAGATGTTCTCATGAACATGTAATGGGACGTGATCTTCCACTATAAAGGTATCAGTGACTTGCAGTGTTAGTTTTTAACAAAGTATACATAACATTACAATTAATTTTTACCTTTGGTATCCAAATTTTCCGTAAGTGAGTCTATAGTTGGAGGTGTTGCGGGAGGTGTGGCAACACTAGGAAACATCCGATTTACTCTGTTGTTCATGCAGTGTTCTCTAATCTTAAAATTGTAGGGTTTGATATGACCGGGTTTAAAACAGTAATGACAAACATACTTGCGTTTATTTGGCTTCGGCTTTTGAGCAGCAAGTTGTGTTTTTGGTGGAGATATCTTAATCGTAGATGTAGCTTGTGGCTGTTTAGACGTATCAACTTTTTATTTCACAAAAACAATTGGTTTAGATGATGATTCTCCAACTTCAAAGACATTGTCTGTGAAGCCTAATCCATCTTATCGTCTCTTCCTTTCATCAACATGGAATCAAGCTTAGATGTACTTGAGTTGAACTTGGCAAGAGTTTCAGTCACCTTTTTAAGCTCATATTTGGTTTTGCACAATTCAAAATATTTTTTGCTTAAGATCAGTTTGAGTTTGGCAATTACAGACTTCAACCCTCTATTCTCCTTTGTGAGAGTTGTCTTCAACTTGTTTCTCTTAATCCTGTCAGCATATAACTCATCATATAGTTTTTTGTACACTCTGTATAGTGATTTCTTCATCATCAGCTTCCAAATCTTCTTCTGCTTTTAAAATTTTTGAAGTTACTGAATTAAGACGTAGTGATTTTGAACAGGTGTTCCAGCCAGGTGTTGCAACACCCGAGGCAATACCTAGTGGATTTACTTGTAACCAACGTTTTTCTTCCAGAATTGTAGTCATGTAGGTGTGGTTATCTTCTTTATTGGATTCATCCTTCTCATCAGATTCCTCATCACTTAGGAAAAGATAATGTCTTTTTATTCTTGCGGGATCTGTTCGCACATTGTTGGCATAATGTCCAAGCCATTACATTCTCTGCATTGCACAGAGTCAAATCTTTTCGGATTAAGCTAGCTCTTGTCTTCATTCCTTTGCCAAAAAACTTTCCTTGGGCAGGAAACTTCTATGGTTTTCAAGAGCAGTGTTGCTGGGGAATTTCGATGGCTGCCCACTCTTCTTTTTGTCTCGAATCCTCTTCAAATAATATACAAACTTCTTCGTGATATAGGAGATAAGAGTACTCACAAAGATCCGACTCATTAACTTCATTTGACAGTTGAAGAAGATCATTATAGGATTCGCTTGATACCTGGAAAGCGATCGTCCTACCCTTATCCTTCTTCTGCATATCCATGTTCATCTCGAAGGTGCGGAGTGAGCTTATCAGATGTTCTAATGCAATTAGAGTTATGTCTTTTGCTTCATCAATTGAACAAATTTTAATATTAAATCGTTCGGGCAGTGATTGTTTTTGTTTCTTCCATCATCAGATTCTCAAATTTGGACGTCAGCATTCTCAACTTCGTTCTTCGCACACTTTCAGATCCTTCTCAATGTTACTGAAGGATTTCCCATGCATCCTTAGTCGATACACAGTTTGTAATCAAGCTGAACATATTTAGGTCGACTGAGGTGAAAATAGCGTTTAAAGCCTTTGAAATGTGATTCGAAGCTTGTAATTCCTCAGCTTTCCATTCGTTTTCAGGACTTATCAGGCTATCGCCATCTCCATCTATTCTTTTCAGTGGACTCCAACCGCTGAGAACATGTTGCCACGCTCTTTCATCTATGGATTTAATGTATATTTTGATCTTGACTTTCCATAGATTGTAGTTGGATCCATCCAAAACAGGTGGATGAAGTGATGTTTTTTCATGTGACGCGTCCATTGATTGAGCGAACTGTTAAACAAAATAACTTGACAGCACTTAGTATATCAAGATACTACATTGATACCACTTGCTGGGGGGGTGGGGGGGGGGGTGAATATTCTGTTTAACATAAACAATAAAAATTTGTGTGTATCAGATTTAAATATTGTCCCAGATTGTGACACTTACTGACAACATACAACAGAATAATATAACACACAAATAAATAACTTAAACCAACATAACTCAAAATAAATTGTGCACAAGTATATATAATTCCGCGGTGCCTTAGGCCAAAATAATCATTATAAAACAACTTGAGTTTACAAAAACCAAAATTAGTGGTTTTAACGAAAAGTAATTTTCTCAACACGTTAAGAAAACAAATTGTTTTCTAAAACAAATAATCAGAATAAGCATAATTAAGAAAGCAAAACACGGTGTCGAAAACTAAAGTAATAAAAACACGATCTTCAGCCAACATTTTTCACGCGTGTTGTCTGCAAATGTCTCCAACAATCACGACAACACGTGAAATAGCACTCTTCAAAACAACAACGTCCTTGTGAATTATTTTTCTCTGAAGTTCACGGCGTGCAAAAGTGCAAAAGTACGCAACCACCAAAAAGCAAATCCACCAGCCGAAAAGTAGAAAGTCAAAAGTCAAAAGCCCGAAAAGCCAAAATCAAAAGTTCAAGCCTTTTTCCTTAGCTTGTTTTTCTTATTTATAGCCTCCTTTTCTCCTAGGGTTTATCTCCAAAAAGAATTTAACAAGATATGGAAAAAAGATTTTTATTAGAAATAAACTTTTTTTAAATAATAATGCCATATCATAAAATTCTTATCATAATTATCACATATATAGAAAAAGCAAAATCATTAATTAAATATTTCACACAATCTTATAAATAAGAACAATTTTATTTCAAGGAATAAATTATATTTTAGAAACCAATAATATTTTTATTTTCAATTTATAAATATCATGACACATTTATTGGCTTTCCCTTTTTTAGTGAGAAATATCTATCTATTTAAAAAAAGGGTTTGGTTAAATCATACTACCAACATATCCTGGCAAGGCAATATTTTTTATGTGTTCTAAATATAGTTTAATTTTTATACCTAATATCTTTTTCTCTGTTTTTTTACCAATCTACCATTTTTATTAAATACATTAGCCAGTATCAACTAATTTTTTTTATCCTATTAAAATATTCATTAAGTAAGTACAAAAGGTACTTTTCCAATAATTTTTTTTTAATTTATATGAAAATATATGAAATGGAAGAAGTACAAAATAAACAAAGTACCAACAGATACATGATATTCCGAGCAAATAAAAGATAATACAACACAAATAAGTTTATGAAACTAATCGAGATATTTGTTGGCTTTCCCTTTCTACCATGCAATCTGATTAAAATATAGGCGAAGTAAGAGAGAATGATAATCATTAGCTTAGTTTTAATATCTGTTTTTTTGTATTTGAACTATAACCAGACGGGAACAGGATTCATAAAAGCGGACGACACCAAAGGGAAATGTTTCAGCCTCACACCAAATTCTTCTGTTGCTGAACACCATGACTCATGCAGGGGAAACCCTGCTACTAATGACTGGATTCCAGCTAAAGGTGATACGGTAATTAAATAAATAATTTACTTCTTTATATTTATTACTGTTAATTCCTCATTTTGATTTTTATTATTTTCTTTTAACCACAACAATAGACTGATATTTATTCTTGAGATAGTCATAAATTAATGTAAATATATATTTTTAATCAGGAAAAGATAGGCAAACAATCTTTTTTTTTTAATAATTGTATTTAATTCTAATCGCAATCTCATTTTGTGCAGGTGAGTTTTATCTCCGGCAAGCCCAACCGGAGTGAGTGAGATCAAATCCATTTGGACTTTACCCACTATCTCTCTCTTTTTGTGTTGTTTGTTTTTTAATAATAATGACATTTCGTCTCTCGTTTCATCTTGGTTGGCATATTTGACACTTTTATTCCCAATGCGTGGTGAAAAAAAATTTGGTTTTGTAGAAACAAATTTGAAGTTAAAGGTTTTGTTGGTTCACCGAACAAAATCAAGGATTTAGTGTCAGATGCAAATTATGCAAGATTAAGTTATATCATTAATCGGTTATGAAAAAATGATAAGGGGTGTGATTATTCAAAATTTTAAAATAACTGTGTGCTGGTTTATGTAGTTTCTGTTTCTTTATTCATTTTAGCACAAATTGGAGGAGGTAACAATTGAATTCGTAATTTCGAACCCACCCTTTTTCTGTGCTTGAAAAAGGGCGTGAGAAATTATTCTTTCACAATCCTAAAAACGGAGTCCCTATACAACAGACGGTGGTGGATTCTTAGAATTTGAATCGCAAAATATTTACTGATTTGAATTACGAATTTAGAGATCTTGTCCATAAATCTCGTGTTTTTGGTGAGAGTCCGTTTGAAAATAGTATACACTGTGTAGGGTAGAACTCTAAAAAATAAGAGCACAAATACTTGAACGATTGTTTTGTTTTCTTACAAATACAACATTACTAGTCTGCAATCCCAGGCTTCATGTGGAATACATCTTCAACTAAAATAGCTGTTGGGTCATCGTATTCTCGCACCCAAGATGCAGCAGACGTTTAAAAATTTTGTTTTCGGGCGTCGTGTGTTCAAAAACATTCATAGGGCGTTTAGAATTACACCTTTGCGTATTAAACGTTGGGCTCCAAACTTCCAGTTTTTAAGCGGAGATAGCCCTGTTAGAGTAGATGTCCTGCAAGCTAATTGTTGGTGAGGGATTTAATTGACTCAGTTTTAATAAACAATCTTTATTTTAATATAATTTAACTTTTAGTGGTTACGTTAACATCTTTATCTGTATACCCATGCAATCAGCATAGATAAATTTCTTGATTATGCTATAATACAAATGAATCGTAATTCGATGTTGAAACTCATTTGTAAACACTGTATATTCTAAATTCGTTCCCAGTCGATTCAGTCGCTTAAAACATGCATAAAGGTCGCTGGAGCTCGAGAATAGCATCTGTGATGTTGTGTACTGCGTTTCTGGATAAGGGCATAGAGATGTCCAAACATGCAGATGAGTAGTCATATGATGATTATACCGAACAACCCTCCCTCGGACTTTCCAAGTGGTTATCATTCATCGAGAGGATAAGTCCGTGGTTATGATTGTACACCATTAGTCCTTACGATCCGGGACAAAACTGAGGCTCTATATGCTAGGGCTGTGCTTTGACTCGTTTACCGTCTCCATGAGAGTCATCAGGTGGCGAGGTTGGGTACAGTTGCGACACATAAAGAAGCCAGTGAATTGTAGTCGTGGATTCACCGTTCACCTACAGGTGTGGATATCCTGTGTGATCTGATGAAATAATAGTGCATGGAATCTCTTGCCATAGTATGAGATGTACGTTGGAGAAGGAGTTCTCCAATAGTATACACGATGCCACTATTATAGTTATCACATAGTTATCGAATTAATATGAAACCCTCGATGAACCAATGGTTGCAGATTCGATTGGCATATATGAGATGAAGGGACCGTACTGTACGTTAATCATAATCGACTGGTTCTTGTAGGCACTATCAGTGATACCTAGGAGATCATGGGGTGATGCTACTAGACTCTCTTACCATGATCCGATGGGTGCAATCAGAAATGAGTTCTGACATTCTTGATAAGGTGTTGATGAAAAGAATGAGGCTAACTAGGGTAAACCCGAATAAATGATTGTGTCATGAATCACAAAGAGATGTGAACCCAAGGCTAGCTGTATCTCTGAACCATTGAGGGTCACACAAGAACTGGATCGTTTGTTCCCATTGAGAGAATAAATTCAAGGAGTTGAATTTATATTTTGATATAGTAAATTCGAGTAGTTGAATTTATGATAATTAAATTTTGAGAAAATAAATTCAAGAAGGTGAATTTATAAGATAGTAAATTCAAGAATTTGAATTTATGAAATTTGGAGAGAATAAATTCAAGGAGTTGATTTATAAAATTTGATAATTTAATTTATTGAACTCAAAAGTTGGGTTTATTAAATATTAAATTTTGGATGTGATAAAATTCAAGGAGTTGAATTTATAATTTAAATATTAAATTCAAATGTTGAATTTATAAGGTATTTAAATTAAATGTAATGGGTATATGTATAATGTGCTTGTAGGAGTACAAGACCAACATACATATTATTAAAGTTCTTAATTAGAATTTAAAATATTAATAAATTAATTAAACTAGTTGGACTAGGATAATTAATTGATTAAGTCCATTAAGTGTTTAATTTAATTAATGGGTCATAAGCTTATATATATGTGTATTATGCTTAGGGTTAGAAATAATTCATTCATACTTTTTGAAAACCTTAGCCTCCATCCTTGATACTCTCGAAAAACCTCTCCTCTCCTCTCAAAAGAATTCGGCCACCTTAAAGGAATTTTAGGGTTTGAGCCGTCTATCGATATTTGATTTGCAACGCAAAAGTTCTTCTAATTTTTCTAGTGCAAATTAGAAGAGGAACAAATCATCTAGTCGTTGACCTGATTAGAAGAAATGAGTCCTTGAAGAACGTTCATAGGGATTCATCAAGAGATAGATCTGTCAATACTGGATTAGTTGGAGCCCAGTGATTTAATCACCAAATGTATAATTGTTAACTCTCTATGAATGTTTATGATAAAACCATACAAGTGCCCAAACCCAAACATATTTTGATTGTCAAAATAAAATAAAAATTTTAAAACTTCCGCTGCATTTGTGGCACGAGAAAACCGAGATCCAACAAGCCCTTCTCATATATTCCTACAAACGGCTCTTCAATATTGATCGCCAAATTAGGTCCACGATCGAAAGCTATGTTCTTCGCTTGGATTGCACTAAAATCACAAACGATTTGTGCATGGAGACTGTAGCCTCCGAATTTCCGAAATCCAGAGACGGTGCAACGCGACCAAATTTTTCTTCACCTTTTTCAAAGTGGCCGAATGTTTTTCTAATAAAAACCATGAGGTGGCCGAGACTTGAAAGGAGAAAAATTGGAGAGGATTTGTGAATGAATCTTATTTATTCTTAATACATAATTAACCTAATAATTATTGATTCTTAATCAATAATTTAAGCAAATCCAATTTGCTTATTTGGGAAAAATTTCTTCCAAATTTTATATGACCGTGACATGTCTTTTCAATTGGGTAAGGAATTTTGTGTAATTTTATGGAAAAAAATCTCTATTTAATTATGCCTTCTTATAGTGTATTTATAGAGTGAGATTCCTAATCTAATTAGGACTCTATATTTTCATTATAATTAAATTCACATATAATTAATATATAATGTATTTATTAACCTTTAATAATACATGATATAATAATATCATATACACATATTTTATATCACCATATAAAATATATATATGTATATTAAATGAAATAACTATTATTTAATTTATAAACTAATTCTTTGGTTAATTTAATTCTAGACTCCTCTAGAATATTTATGGAAATTTGTTAATGTTAGTAGTCATCACTACTGAAAATTATGCAAGATTAAGTTATTGTTGGAACTCGGTTTTTTCGTGCCCAAAACGTAGTGGAAGTTTTAAAACTTTTATTTATTTTGACAATCAAAATATATTTTGCTTTAGGCGCTCTTATAATTTTAATAAAAACATTCATAGGATGTCAGAATTAAACATTTAGTGAATTAACTCACTTGGCTCCAACTAATCCGATATAGGCGGATCTAGCTCTTGATGAATCCCTACGAACGATCTTCAAAAAACTCTTTCTTTCAATCTCCTAATCTGGTCCACGACTGGATTATTTGTTCCTCTTCTAACTTGCACTAGAAAGTATAGAAGATCTTTTCGTAGAGATATAACACAATTTGGTTCAAAACCTTTTGAGAGCACAAAATTGGAAGGGGTGAAAAACATTGGAAGAGCCGAAACCTTTTCTTGCAAAATACTTTGAAGGTTTCTATGAATCTTGTGAAAATCAGAATAATAATATCCTTAATTATTCTTTCGTCATCCTTTACTTAATTAATTTAATTAATTAAGTAAACTAAAGATTTTGGAGGAATTGTGGTCTTTCACTTTCGAAAATCACACAATATCAAAATTAGTGGAGGCTGTGATTTTTAGGTCAAAAATTTTAAAAAAAAAATCCATGACCTGATTACCATAATTAACATTAATGGACTTGATTAATTAATTGTGCTAGTCCAATTAGTTTAATTAATTAATCAAAGGCCATTAAGAACTTTAATTATTTAGTATGTTGGACTTGTACTCCTACAAGCCAATTAAACATACTTCCCACTATATTTAATTTAATATTTAATAAACTAAATTTTTTAGCTGAATAAATTAAATCGATTATAAATTCAACATTTGAATTTATTATTTAAATTATAAATTCAACTCGTTGAATTTTATCACCTCCAAAATTTAATATTTAATAAACCCAACTTTTGAGTTTAATAAATTAAATTATCAGATTTCATAAATTCAACTCCTTGAATTTATTCTCCCAAATTTTATAAATTCATAAATTCAAATTCTTGAATTTACTATCTCTCCTTGAATCTATTTTCTCAAAATTTAATTATCATAAATTCAACTCCTTGAATTTACTCTATCATAATATAAATTTAACTTCTTGAATTTATTCTCTCAATGGAAACAAATGATTTAGTGCTTGTGTGACCCTCAATGGTTCAGAGATACAGCTAGCCGTGGGTTCACAACTCTTTGTGATTCAAGACATAATCCTTTATTCGGGCTTACCCTAGTTAGCCTCATTCTTTTCATCAACACCTTGATCAAGAATGTCAGAACTCATTTCTGATTGCACCCATCGGATCATGGTAAGAGCGTCTAGTATCATCGCCCCATGATCCCCTATGTATCACTGATAGTGCCTGCAAGAACCAGTCGATTATGATTAACGTATAGTACGGTTCTTTCATCTCATATATACTGATCGAATATGCAACTATTGGTTCATCGAGGGTTGCATATTAATTCGATAACTATGTGATAACTATAATAATGGCATCGCGTGTACTATTGGAGAACTCCTTCTCCAATGTACATCTCGTACTCTGGCCAGAGATTCCTCAAACTATTATTTCATCAGATGACATAGGATATCCACACCCGTAGGTGAGCGGTGAATCCCCGACTACAATGCACTGGCTCCTATATGTGTCGCAACTGTACCCAACCTCGCCACCTGATGACTCTCTTGGAGACGCTAAACGAGTCAAAGCACAGTCCTAGCATATAGAGCCTCAGTGTTGTCCCGAGTCGTAAGGACTAATGGTGTACAGTCATAACCACGGACTTATCCTCTCGATGAATGATAACCACTTGGAAAGTCCGAGGGAGGGTTATTCGGTATAATCATTATATGACACAGATAAAGTATAATGAAACCATTAAAAGTTAAATTATATTAAAATAAAGATTGTTTATTACAACTGAGTTAATAAAATCCCTAGCCAACTGTTGGCTTGCAGGGCATCTACTCTAACAATCTCCTACTTGCCCTAGAGCGAACTACCCTTAACTTTAATTACATTGCTTCGCGATGCTTCTGAAACAATGGTCCTGGAAAGGGCTATGTAAGTGGATCAACAACATTATCTGCAGAGGAGACTCTTTCGACCGATATGTCTTCTCTTCCCACAATCTCCCGTATGATGTGGAACTTCCTCAGTACATGTTTGGTCGCTGATGAGACCTTGGTTCCTTTGCTTGCGCAATGGCACCAGTGTTGTCGCAGTAAGACGGGACTGGATCAACTCCATTAGGAATAACGCCAAACACTTGGACAAAATTCCTCATCCAAACTGCCTCTTTGGCTGCATCAGATGCAACAATGCATTCAGCTTCAGTGGTGGAATCCGCAACGGTGTCTTGCTTGGAACCTTTCCAAGAGACAGCCGCACCATATAGCATGAATACAAAACCAGAGGTCGATTTCGAATCATCTACGTCACATTGGAAGCTAGAATCCGTGTAGCCTTCCAATTTCAATTCTCTACCCTCATAGACCATTAACAAGTTATTAGTCCTTCTCAAGTACTTAAGAATATCTTTCACGGCCTTCCAATGCATTGGACCAGGGTTTGTCTGATATCTGGTTGTAACACCTAGAGCGTAAGCAACATCAAGACGTGTCGATATCATACCATACATGATACTACCAATGGCAGACGCATATGGAATACGGGTCATCATCTCTATCTTTCCATTAGTCTTGGGGCACATTGCATTAGATAGAGTAACACCATGACACATTGGTAAATATCCTTTCTTGGACTCTTCCATAGAGGATCTATTTAGAATGATATCGATATAAATCGCTTGGGTGAGCCACAACATCCTTTTGATCTATCTCTGTAGATTTATATTCTCAATACATAGGATGCTTCACCCATGTCTTTCATGTAGAATTTACTTACCAACCATACTTTAGTTGATTGCAATAATCCTACATCATTCCCAATTAGCAGGATATCATCAACATAAAGTATTAGGAATGTTACTGCACTCCCAGTAACTTTCTTGTACACGCACGGTTCCTCAGGATTCTTAGCAAAACCAAACTCTTTGATAGTGCTATCAAATCTGATGTTCCAACTCTTTGACGCCTTCTTGAGACCATGTATTGATCTCTGAAGTTTGCATACCATATGCTCACTTCCTACTGATGTGTATCCCTCAGATTGAGACATATAAATTTCTTCTTTGATGTCTCTATTGAGGAATGCAGTCTTTACATCCATTTGCCATATCTCATTGTCGTACAATGCTGCTATGGCTAGTAGTATTCTAATGGACTTAAACATAGCAACTGGTGAAAGTTTTCCTCATAGTCAACTCCTTGCCTTTGAGTATAACTTTTTGCAACCAGTCTTGCTTTGAAGGTCAATATACCTTCCCATTTGGCCCAAACTTTCTTTTGTAGATCCATTTGTATCCTATGGGAACGATTCCCTCAGGTGGATCCACCAATGTCCAGACTTGGTTTGAATACATAGAGTCCATTTCAGACTGCATGACTTCAAGCTATTTGGTTGAATCAGTATCAGATATTGTTTCTTTGAAATTCATTGGATCACATCCAACACAATGCTCATCATGACTTTGTTCATGAAGAAGCGTATATTTTGCATGTGGTCTAATAACCTATCAGACCTTTTAGAAGCTTGTACTTCAACTACTGGTTGTTGGAAATTAGGTTCAACTACTATATTTGAGGGAGTATCTTGACTCTCTCCAAGTTCTATCATCTTGTATTTTCTATCTAATAGAAATTATCTTTCCAAAAAGGTGGCATTTCTCTTCCCCGAAACAAACACTTTTGCTTCATTGGGATGATAAAAATGATATCCAACAGAATTCTTTGGATATCCTACAAAGTAGCACAAAGTGGATCTACTATCCAATTTGTCTCCCACTATCTACTTCACGTAAGCAGGACATCTCCAAATTCTCATGTAAGAAAATTTGAGAGTTTTTCCCATCCATATCTCATATGGTGTTTTATCCACTGCTTTAGTATGGACATTATTCAACAACATTGCCGCATTTTCAAGCTCAAAGCCCCAAAACCATGTAGGCAATTCAGTGAATCCCATCATAGATCAAACCATGTCCAAAAAAGTTCGCTCACGACATTCAGAAACACCATTTAATTGTGGTGTTGCTGGTGGAGTACACTGTGAGAGAATCTCATTCTCTTTCAGATAATCCAAAATTTCAGCACTCAAGTATTCTCCACCTCGATCAGATCGAAGTGTCTTAATACTTCTTTCTAGCTGTTTTTCTAATTCAGATATGAATTATTTGAACCTTTCAAATGCTTCAGATTTGTGTTTCATCAAATAAAATTACCAATACCTCGAATGGTCATCAGTAAAGGTAATGAAGTAGGATTGCCCATATTTTGTGCTAAATGCCTGTGTGGATCAAATCCAGTAGACCATGCACACGTTCCACGTTTCCATTAAATGAAGTCTTGGTCAATTTTCCTTTTAGACAGGACTTACAAGTAGGTAGAGAATTTATGTCTGACAAGTCAAACATGTCTTCTCCTACTAGCTTGTGCATCCTTATTTGGAAAATATGACCTAGTCTAGCGTGCCATATTTGTGTGGGATTTGGATCACCTAACTTTCTTTTGTTTCTTGTTGAAATCATGTTTACTTGGACATTCACTTATCATTTTCAGAATATTTCTGGCGTATATAATTTTATGTCCAGACTTCTTGCAATGAAATAAATATGTTCTAACTTATCTGGCTTTGTAAGCCTTTTAAGTGTCCTTCAGAGTTTGCCTCTTATTGGGATTGTTTTTCTTGTGAGGGCAGAACATTTATCTCCCTTACCTTGTGGGACATTTTTAGTCTGACGAGAGGCCTAATAGAAAAACAATAATTTCCTATTTTATGGTGATCTCATAAGTTATATGCTTATTAACTAGCTCTTCAAGGCTATCATCTATCTTATTCAAATTGAAGTTCACCATAACCCCGTCAAATTAGGATGAGAAAGACAACAAATTGATGTAATCTAGTAACTCTTAGGAATCACATATTCCAGGCCCACCACATTCTTAATAAGCCCAGTCATATGTACATCATGCTCATGGGCCAAAACCTTGTTTTGCATGCGTGTAGTCATGAGCTCCTTGAAAGTGGTGTGCATAGTTTCATGCACCATGCAACTTTTGCACGTGCATTCGAATGTCAGGAGCATTCAAAATTTCCTCAAACTGTCCTTACAGTTCATTTGACATAGAAGCGATCATTTTACACTTTAGCTTGCATAGTATGGTCCTACCATCTTGCATGCTTTGTCAGTTTAGCATGACTGACATTATTGTGTGTCATTTTCTCTGAATTCAGAACAATTTTCCTAACCAGTCTTGAAAATTAGGTTCGGTGTAATGCCCGAGATTTTTATCTGTTAATCTGCAATTAGTGATTGATGAGTTGAAAGGATTATGAGAGGATCAATCGGGACACCGAGAAAAGTATTTAAAAAGAAATTAAATTATGAAGTATATTGCAGGAGATACTGCACCCGCGCCATAAACTCTACCGCACCCGCGGTCGTGTATCATAAAATGTTGGAAATTTACAGTAGCTTGAGCGCACCCGTGCCAGAAAAGCCACAGCACCCGCGGTGTTGGGGCAGAAAGTCCACCGCATCCGCGGTATAAAAACGAGCGCACCTGCGGTGAAACGTGTGTGTTGAAGAATGAGTCACACGTCCTTTGCATGCATTGATATATATAACTGATGCAATTCCTTCAGATTCAAGGGAGGAAAACGAAGGGAATTCCCTGGAAAAGCTTCAAAGTTCCTTGAATTGGAGAAATTTGATTTACGAGCGATCCGTCCGTCTGATTGGAAATCCGACTTCAGTACTGTACTCCTATCATCACAAGCTACAACGGGACGTAAGTTTCATTGAGTTCTATTATCATTTGAAATTGTGATATTTCAGAAATTATGATTTGGTTGATATATGATGTTCTTGACATATTAGACATTGTAGAAGTGAAACCGGACTGAAGAATAGATATTGTATGGAATTATTATGATTTTTGGAAGATATTGATTGAGATTGATATCAGATTTGTATCGTTACTGATAATGAATTGAGAGTTAATGATTCTTATATGTTCGGGATATACTGGTCAGTATATATTTTGAATCATATCGAAGAATAGACTATATATACAATTGTTATGATTTTTTGAGTGGATATGATCGAGATTGTACAGAATTGAGATTATGATTCGTATTGATAGCGATTATGAGTTGTATTATTATATCTGTGATGTTGAGATTGACGGGGCTATCAAGACCGTATTCTTATGCCGTCGAAACATCAGTAGATTGATTTTGATAAGATTCAGTAGTGATTGAGATTGCATTGTATGTCGTTGTCATTGATCAGATTATGTATTGATTTGAGTATTGATCAATACAGGTTTTGAATTGAGTGATACATTGACACCGTCTATTCGATATTGTCATTTCAGATTAGATATGGACAGATTTGACTTCGAGACTTCGACTTCGTCAGATGGGAAGACAAAGGTATAAGTCAATGTGTAACGCCCCAAAAATTTAAAGTTCACGCGAACCATATGCATGCAATTATTAAATTCTTTTGTATTTTTAATTAAATGTTTTACTTGCATGAATTATTTATGTGGTGCATTTTGACATGTTTAAAATATATTTTCTGCATGGTTGCATGAAACTGTATTTTTTTTAAAAGGATATTCAAGTGACGATCGAGGAACGTAGTCCTAAGGCTGAAAAACGTAAAATGTTTTATTAAATAATTAATTTTAATTATTTAATATAAGGATGATGGTTTTCTCATATTTTTGAAAACAAAGAATTTTGAGGTGATTTTATGCACCGAGACTAATTTTTATTGGTGTTGGATTTTCAACTAAAATTCGATCTTTTAAGCCGTCCGGCTATTTAATTCACTAAATTTTTTTTATGAAAACTTTTTTTACTTTAATTAAGTCTAGCTTGCACTAGTGGGCTTAGTTAAATTTATTTTGGCCTTAAGCCTTTTTAAGCAATTAATTAGCATATTAAAGGGAGATTTAAACCCTAAGCTAGAAAGAAAATCACTCCACTCACGCCTCACACACTCAGGCCGCAATTAGAATTTTCAGAAAATAGAATAAGCTCTTCCCTCGGCTGGTAGCTCTCGGCCGTGAGGAGATTAGTTTTTCTCTTCAAAGTTTGTGAGTTACAAGCCTCGGTTCTCTCCGTTCTTCGTCGCCGTCGGTATTTCGTTCATTTACGACGCAAAGGCACGCCTATATCTTCCTTTGCTCATCCATTACATCATAATATCGATTCAAATTCTGTGTGTACAAAGATCTTGAAGTTTTATTTGCAGAAATTCGTTTTTCTCATGAACATGCTATGAACTAACGATTTTTGTGTACCAAATCATGTCTTGATTGTGTTTAGGGACTGCCATGATGCCATATGATGTCTAGGTAAAGGTTTCAAGGAAAACAAACCACCCACCATCGACAGAAATTGGAAAGGGATTAAGGAAACAGAAGCTGAACGCTACTGTCATGGCGTTCATGCTCGGTTGCACGATTTTAGGGTGAGGCCTGGACTTGGCTGGGGCCAGGACACGGCCAGGGGCGGTTCATGGTCTAGGGAGAGTCCTAGCCAAGCTAGGACTCAGAACCGAAGGGCAGGGAGGAGTCCTTGCATGCAAGGACTCCCACCCGAGAAGTTGCACCACGCTGTGCAGTCTTCGTGCGATTAGTTCGGGGCTAGGGCTCGGTCCTGGGCTCGTGGGCTGGGCTAGGAAGGTTCACTAGGGTCCCAAGTAAGGGTTCGTGGGTTGGGTTCGAGCGGTAAAGCACCGGCTGGGCTCGCACGACCATGAACATGGAGTTCATGCAAAGTGTGTTCTCGGCCAGCATGTACAGTGACTTGAGGGCCTCGTTTTTCGGCTTTGGGTGAGAGTTTTTAATGGTTTGAGGGTCCAGGAGGTTAGTTTAGGATGTTGGGCAAGTTCTGGTTCGTTATGGTCCGAGGGTAACTCGGTAAAATTAAGAGATGGCTCGGGGTCGAAGTTTAGGTGTCAAATTGAGTTTTATAATGAAGAAAAGTTGGAAAACGGCTCACGGGGGTCGGGTCGTGATCCATAAGGGCTAAAATAATATAAAAAGACTAAATTTTGAATTTAGGAATTTTATATTAAAGTTTGGTATTTTTCGGGATTAAAACACCGTTAAAATAATCAAGAAAAGATAATTGAAATTGTCTATTATTTAAGCTAAGTAAAATTACGAAAAAATTCATGTAAGCTTAAATATTTATTTGGGACATATTAGAGTCAAGAAATCAAGAAAAAAAGTCTGAAACGTAAAATGTCATGATTAGGGGTAAAACGGTCTTTTTACACCTAAAATTAGTAAAGGTCATGGCAGTGCCCTAAATGCTGTTTTTATGATATTATGTTCATTGTTAAATGCTTATGAAATGTTCATGATTTATTTATGATTTATTTTAAATGTCCATGTAATTTTATAATTAAAATTGACATTTAAAATACATGGTGCATGCTTGGTTTCAAATAAAAATATATTCATGCATAATTTTATAAGGTGATGAAAACATGAAAATATTGATGAAAGTGAAGTAATTGTGACTATGAGGAATTCAGGATTTGAGGTTATGATCAAGATTAGGCCAAGGCTCAGTTGACGATCTTGTGTCGCTGATGTCCCCGCCGCCCAGTACTGTGGTTTCAAGTAGATGGTACCATCGTCATGTCATGTCACGTCAGGAAAGTCACAATTAACGATCTGAATTCAATCAAGGAAAAGATAAAGTTATGATCATGAAAAGAATCACGTCATGCTATTATGTCATGTTATCATGTCATGTTATGATCAAGGAAAAGGTAAAGGTAAGGTTCATGTCATGCATATCACGAAAAGATTATTTTACGTAAAAGTATTTTCACTGTTGCATGGGATTTTATATCTATTAGTCGTTACAAAGATTTAGTGTGTTGAGTCTTTAGACTCACTAGGTGTGATGGATGCAGGTGAGGGTGGGGGAGGACTTGACGCATGAGACGACTGGACTGAAGGTGCACACAACCCGAGGACCAGCGCTTCTACTATTTTCCGCACTCATGATTATGGATTATGATTTTACGTTAAAAGATTTCTAAAATCATTTATTTATGCTTTAGAGTGGTTTTGGAGAGGGGGTATGTTTCATGATTATTGTTTTTTAGGTTTGGTAACTCATGCGATGATTTTATCCTTCATGTCTATTCACTTGATTTTAAAATGCTAGCTAGCGAACGTTCTAGATCATGGGCAAAATATTTTATTAAAATATTTTCATGGGCGGTCCGAATTTTTTAAAAAAAAAAAAAAATTCCTAGTACATTTTAAACACAAGAACACGGGACGTTTCAGTTGGTATCAGAGCCAATGGTTCTGTAAAGGGTTGTGCCACCATCAGCGCCGGGAAGATCAGTCGTCAAGCCTCAAAGTTGTAAGTTTACATGCTTTATATGATTTTATGATGTTACCTACACGTCTACATGATCTATATGTTTAAGCTACATGTGCATACACGTTTTGAAGTGAATGACGTTGGTGTTTAAGGTTGCATGGTAAACGATTTTCATCCTGCATAGTTGCATGACTTTGTTATGCTAAAAGATTATATGCTTCATGATTTTTATACGTGTTACGTTGCGGAATAAAAAATTATTTTATGTTAACGCATGTTGGTTTGTGGTGGAATTGGACTATGTGATTTTTGGATTTTAGTATTGACGTTCTACTTTGTTGGGCTATAAGTTGATCATGAACATTATGAATGATTTTTGGGACACGTATATTTTCTAAGAAAATATTTACGATTCATGGTTATTAGTTGAATTAATTTTGGGAATTACTCATAAGTAATAATTATTCGAAAAATGCGATTATCTCGGGAAGTAAGAAAATGTATAAATTGTGATTTTTAGTTTGATGAAAGGTAAGATGGATTATGAGAATTGATTTTTGGGTAAATAAGTTTAAAAATTTTGAAATTATGTTATGGGAAACTGTAGAAGGAAACTTAAGAATGCCAAAAACTTATGGGATTAATTGTAGGATTTTCGAAAATAAAGCACCTATTGGGTAATTTTTGAGGAAATTAAGAAATAAATTTGCAATTATTAAGGAATTTGGGGACTAGTTTGGCATTAAGCGATAATTAAATGGTCTAAATGATAAGAATTTTTAGGATTTAGACTTTTAAGAATATTTAGAACCGTGGGACATCTTGGGTTATAATGTTATACGGAATGTTAATCAAGGGTTTCTAAGAATAAATCAATATTAGGCTTGAAAATCTAAGCGTCAACGGATTCGTTTGGAATTTTAAGATTGAAATATGATAAATTGATGAACATTTTGGGTATAAAATAAGGAAAATAATATACGATAAGTTTGGTTATCCATCTTTTATTAATGGGAATTTTAAGAAAAATGGAAATTCGAGGGTATAATAGTATAACATTAAGTAATTATGGGTCTTTTTAAGTTGCCATTTGCAAATAAGGATTTAGAAAGGAATAGTTATTCTAGAATTTAAGTTTTATCAGAGTAAGCGCAGCAGAAGCGTGGGTTTTTGAAATATTAGAACTAAATCTAAACTTTGGGTTATTAAGGATAAGCGAATTTCGAGGACTAAATTCAATTTAAGGGGGGAAGATTGTAACGCCCCAAAAATTTAAAGTTCACGCGAACCATATGCATGCAATTATTAAATTCTTTTGTATTTTTAATTAAATGTTTTAATTGCATGAATTATTTATGTGGTGCATTTTGACATGTTTAAAATATATTTTCTGCATGGTTGCATGAAACTGTATTTTTTTTAAAAGGATATTCAAGTGACGATCGAGGAACGGAGTCCTAAGGCTGAGAAATGTAAAATGTTTTATTAAATAATTAATTTTAATTATTTAATATAAGGATGATGGTTTTCTCATATTTTTGAAAACAAGGAATTTTGAGGTGATTTTATGCACCGAGACTAATTTTTATTGGTGTTGGATTTTCAACTAAAATTCGATCTTTTAAGTCGTCCGGCTATTTAATTCACTAAATTTTTTTTATGAAAACTTTTTTTACTTTAATTAAGTCTAGCTTGCACTAGTGGGCTTAGTTAAATTTATTTTGGCCTTAAGCCTTTTTAAGCAATTAATTAGCATATTAAAGGGAGATTTAAACCCTAAGCTAGAAAGAAAATCACTCCACTCACGCCTCACACACTCACGCCGCAATTAGAATTTTCAGAAAATAGAATAAGCTCTTCCCTCGGCTGGTAGCTCTCGGCCGTGAGGAGATTAGTTTTTCTCTTCAAAGTTTGTGAGTTACAAGCCTCGGTTCTCTCCGTTCTTCGTCGCCGTCGGTATTTCGTGCATTTACGACGCAAAGGCACGCCTATATCTTCCTTTGCTCATCCATTACATCATAATATCGATTCAAATTCTGTGTGTACAAAGATCTTGAAGTTTTATTTGCAGAAATTCGTTTTTCTCATGAACATGCTATGAACTAACGATTTTTGTGTACCAAATCATGTCTTGATTGTGTTTAGGGACTGCCATGATGCCATATGATGTCTAGGTAAAGGTTTCAAGGAAAACAAACCACCCACCATCGGCAGAAATTGGAAAGGGATTAAGGAAACAGAAGCTGAACGCTACTGTCATGGCGTTCATGCTCGGTTGCACGATTTTAGGGTGAGGCCTGGACTTGGCTGGGGCCAGGACACGGCCAGGGGCGGTTCATGGTCTAGGGAGAGTCCTAGCCAAGCTAGGACTCAGAACCGAAGGGCAGGGAGGAGTCCTTGCATGCAAGGACTCCCACCCGAGAAGTTGCACCACGCTGTGCAGTCTTCGTGCGATTAGTTCGGGGCTAGGGCTCGGTCCTGGGCTCGTGGGCTGGGCTAGGAAGGTTCACTAGGGTCCCAAGTAAGGGTTCATGGGTTGGGTTCGAGCGGTAAAGCACCGGCTGGGCTCGCACGACCATGAACATGGAGTTCATGCAAAGTGTGTTCTCGGCCAGCATGTACAGTGACTTGAGGGCCTCGTTTTTCGGCTTTGGGTGAGAGTTTTTAATGGTTTGAGGGTCCAGGAGGTTAGTTTAGGATGTTGGGCAAGTTCTGGTTCGTTATGGTCCGAGGGTAACTCGGTAAAATTAAGAGATGGCTCGGGGTCGAAGTTTAGGTGTCAAATTGAGTTTTATAATGAAGAAAAGTTGGAAAACGGCTCACGGGGGTCGGGTCGTGATCCATAAGGGCTAAAATAATATAAAAAGACTAAATTTTGAATTTAGGAATTTTATATTAAAGTTTGGTATTTTTCGGGATTAAAACACCGTTAAAATAATCAAGAAAAGATAATTGAAATTGTCTATTATTTAAGCTAATTAAAATTACGAAAAAATTCATGTAAGCTTAAATATTTATTTGGGACATATTAGAGTCAAGAAATCAAGAAAAAAAGTCAGAAACGTAAAATGTCATGATTAGGGGTAAAACGGTCTTTTTACACCTAAAATTAGTAAAGGTCATGGCAGTGCCCTAAATGCTGTTTTTATGATATTATGTTCATTGTTAAATGCTTATGAAATGTTCATGATTTATTTATGATTTATTTTAAATGTCCATGTAATTTTATAATTAAAATTGACATTTAAAATACATGGTGCATGCTTGGTTTCAAATAAAAATATATTCATGCATAATTTTATAAGGTGATGAAAACATGAAAATATTGATGAAAGTGAAGTAATTGTGACTATGAGGAATTCAGGATTTGAGGTTATGATCAAGATTAGGCCAAGGCTCAGTTGACGATCTTGTGTCGCTGATGTCCCCGCCGCCCAGTACTGTGGTTTCAAGTAGATGGTACCATCGTCATGTCATGTCATGTCATGTCACGTCAGGAAAGTCACAATTAACGATCTGAATTCAATCAAGGAAAAGATAAAGTTATGATCATGAAAAGAATCACGTCATGCTATTATGTGCTATTATGTCATGTTATCATGTCATGTTATGATCAAGGAAAAGGTAAAGGCAAGGTTCATGTCATGCATATCACGAAAAGATTATTTTACGTAAAAGTATTTTCACTGTTGCATGGGATTTTATATCTATTACTCGTTACAAAGATTTGGTGTGTTGAGTTTTTAGACTCACTAGGTGTGATGGATGCAGGTGAGGGTGGGGGAGGACTTGACGCATGAGACGACTGGACTGAAGGTGCACACAACCCGAGGACCAGCGCTTCTACTATTTTCCGCACTCATGATTATGGATTATGATTTTACGTTAAAAGATTTCTAAAATCATTTATTTATGCTTTAGAGTGGTTTTGGAGAGGGGGTATGTTTCATGATTATTGCTTTTTAGGTTTGGTAACTCATGCGATGATTTTATCCTTCATGTCTATTCACTTGATTTTAAAATGCTAGCTAGCGAACGTTCTAGATCATGGGCAAAATATTTTATTAAAATATTTTCATGGGCGGTCCGAATTTTTTTAAAAAAAAAAAAAAAATTCCTAGTACATTTTAAACACAAGAACACGGGACGTTTCACAATGTGGTATTGGGAGATCGACTCAAGCATGATATACTTGAGTTTCCATAAATCACATACTTACTGCTATTATATGCATTGATTTAATTTGATATGCTTGTTCTATTGATTTATAGGAAGCATATATTAGACGAGTATTAGACGAGTGATCTTGTGACAGAAGTGCCTGATAGTGGTGGGATCTCCACGGGCACATTGCACAATGTCACAAGATAGTGTATTGGCGATAGTGCCAAAGTCTGTTACCGGATGATTGGCTATCGACGTGGATAGAATTGTAGTTCTATTACTGGTGATCGATATCATATCGATGTGGATAGAATCGGAGTTTCTTCTATTACTGGTGATCGATATGGAATGCCAACGTCTGGAAACCGGGATCCCTAAACTAAGAATGAGTCTAGTCTTAGACGTGGAGTCACGAGTATGATTTATAGTTTGATATTGATATATGTTTTTGATTGCGATACATGTTATGAATATATGCTTCATGCTTTTATTTTTGTTATATAAAATGCATGTTTCGTTGGTTTATACTGGGAATATAATTCTCACCGGAGTTATCTGGCTGTTGTCTTGTTTTTATGTGTGCATGACAACAGGTGGGACATGTTCAGGGTCCAGGAGATGAAGAGAGATCGTGATTAGAGTGGAGACTACGGACTTTGATTAGAAATAGGGTTTGGACACTTGATGTTTAGTTGTTGAACCTTAGTCTGAATAAATGTATGTTGTACAGGACTCGTGCTTTAATTTATACTGATATGTATAATAGCTGAATGCCATTACGTTTCGCATGTAATAGTGTATGTTAAAAAAAAATTAGACTCTGTTTATTATAATTGATTAATTAGTCCCAAAGATGATTAAGAATCGAATTAGCGTCCGGGTCCCCACATTCGGTTAGCTGTTAACAACAGAAATCGGTTATGTGACGAAATCGAAAATATACTGATACGGAAACAGAATAATAGTTGCTGATTATTTTAAAATAATTTTAAAATATAAAAAATGGATTTTTATTTTATAAATCTCCCTCCTACTATTTTGACATTTTCACCACCCTCTGATGAAAAAGGGAAATCGTATTTCCTTAGTGGGCACGTAGAGTCCAATTAGCCAATTATAATCCCAAATAATATTAGCAAATTATAATTTCTAAAAGGTAGAATCCAATTGCATCCATATGCAACCTCCGCGTGTTTTGCCTCACGTTTAATAAGGACCCAATAATATGACGCCATTTATTTTCGCGTGTCAAACCAACCCATCAATGTTGAATTGTAGTAGACGGTCGTCATGAGTTCCCCCAATAATATGATCCGAAGTCATGGGAGTTCCACTCAATTCACATCATATGTCCGGTGGAAGTCACAGCTTTCCGGCGTCCAGGCCTCCACAATAATATGAGCCAGACACTGTCTGCGGGTAGCGATCAACATGCAACCATGGTTGATGGAAGACAATGAAAAATTAAACTCTTTTAATTTTTACTTTTACTGTTTGATATAAATTTTGAATCATATTCAAAATGAGGGATTTCAATTTTAAAATTGTCTCTTCATTTTAATTTTAAAAACGCGTGCCATGTTTGTATGTTTGCCGGATTCATGCAACTATATAATAATATACATACATGCATACTAATGTATATCGCACTTATCATAATATGATATTCAATAATAAATAAGGATGATCGATTGCCAACACTATTAGATCAATGTGAGCCAAATATGGATCCAGGTCCAAAACCTAGGTAAATGCAGGGATGCAAATGCAACTATTACAAAAGCTTCCAATATTTTACTTGTCTTCATCTCGTTCATCGGGCCCACCATCTTCCAGTCTTCATCTCCCACTATTTCAAATAATTACATTAAAATAACCATGGCGCATAAGGGATACATCTCATGGGGTGAGAACGGGCCATAAACCAGGCCCCCTATAATAATATCAAATATTAACAAAACGAATAAAACAGTAAAATATCCTACGATACACCTAACACATTGGTCAAGGCTCTCGATCATCCTTCATGCATTTAATATCAAATATTAACATCAATTTAATTAAACAATTTAATTAATTGATAAATCATATATCTAATAATTTTATCACTAACCACCACAAATTATTAAAGATTTAATAAATTAAATAAACCCTTTTATTTAATTTTCAATTAAATCAATAATAATTTACTTTACAAGAAAATTATTAATTTTCAAAAAAATAATTTTCAAAAATAAAAATTGAACCAATTTTCAAAAATATCAATTTTGCCTAAAAATTTGAAAAATCAGAAAATTGCACCCTAGGTCCAAACAATTCAAGCCCATCATCCATCACGCTTCCCGATACGTTCCCCGGCAGCCGCCCGCGCCGCTCGCCCGCTGCCGGAACGTTTTGGGCATGGCAGGCCCGCTGTGCGTGCCCTGCGCGCACAGCCGCGTGCTGGCGTCCTGACGCTGGGGGCGCGCGTTGTGCGTTGGCGTCTGACCCACGCGTGCAGCGCCCAATCGTGCGCGCAGGGCCGCTCACGGACTGCCCAGAACAGTTCCGTGCAGATTCGAATATATTTTTTTTTTATTTCTGGAAAAATAATTTTAATGGTGCTACAATTTTCTGAAAAATTTTCTTGTGTGGTTAGAAACAAATTATTCAATATCAAAACTATACGATTTAAAAAAACCTTGGCTTTCATACCACTGTTGGATCTCGGTTTTCTCGCGCCCAAAACACAGCGGAAGTTTTAAAATTTTTATTTATTTTGACAATCAAAATATGTTTTGCTTTGGACGCTCGTATGATTTTAATAAAAACATTCATAGGATGTCAGAATTATACCTTCAGTGAATTAACTCACTTGGCTTCAACTAATCCGCTATAGGCGGATCTAACTTTTGATTAATCCCTACGAACGATCTTCAAAAAACTCTTTCCTTCAATCTCCAAATCTGGTCCACGACTGGATTACTTGTTCATTTTACGCGTGATGAAATCATGTTTTCCATCATTGTTGTCTCATTATTTTCTGCAAAAACTTCACTTTCATCCGTTGATAAATAATTAACTAACTAAATACAATAACAGATAAATTAATAACTGACATCTGTTGATGAACTGAATATCATAACTGATATAGGACCAACTGACGTCAGTTGACACACAGTTAAACAACTGAACAAGTGAACTGGTGAATGAGTAACTGACATCAGTTGATAAACATTTAAATAATAAATGACAAAATGTATGAACAGCAACTAACAAAGCAACAATAAAACTTATTAAGATAAATCGATTAAACCAAGTATATTGCAAAAGTGAGAAAACTTAGTCTCTGCCAATGGCTTTGTGAAGATGTCAGTAGCTTGTTGTTCAGTTGATACATATTCCAGTCTCATAGCTTTCTTCAGAGTATGATCTCTGATGAAGTGATGTCTGACATCAATGTGCTTGGTCCTTGATTGAAGAACTGGATTATAAGTTATTGCAATCGTGCTTGTGTTGTCACATAATATGGGAGATTCTTTAGCATCAACTCCATAATCTTTCAGTTGTTGCTGAATCCAGAGTAGTTGGGCACAGCAGCTTCCAGCAGCAAGGTATTCTGCTTCATTAGGGGAAGTAGCTATGGATGTTTGCTTCTTGCTGAACCAAGATATCAGTCTGTCTCCTAGAAACTGACATGATCCTCTGGTGCTTTTACAATCTAGCTTACATCATGCATAATCTGCATCTGAATATCAAACTAAATTGAAAGAAGAGTCTTTAGCATACCATAATCCAACATTTTGATTGTCTTTTAAATATCATGCATTTAATATCAAATATTAACATCAATTTAATTAAACAATTTAATTAATTGATAAATCATATATCTAATAATTTTATCACTAACCACCACAAATTATTAAAGATTTAATAAATTAAATAAACCCTTTTATTTAATTTTCAATTAAATCAATAATAATTTACTTTACAAGAAAATTATTAATTTTCAAAAAAATAATTTTCAAAAATAAAAATTGAACCAATTTTCAAAAATATCAATTTTGCCTAAAAATTTGAAAAATCAGAAAATTGCACCCTAGGTCCAAACAATTCAAGCCCATCATCCATCACGCTTCCCGATACGATCCCCGGCAGCCGCCCGCGCCGCTCGCCCGCTGCCGGAACGTTTTGGGCATGGCAGGCCCGCTATGCGTGCCCTGCGCGCACAGCCGCGCGCTGGCGTCCTGACGCTGGGGGCGCGCGCTGTGCGTTGGCGTCTGACCCACGCGTGCAGCGCCCTATCGTGCGCGCAGGGCCGCTCACGGACTGCCCAGAACAGTTCCGTGCAGATTCGAATATATTTTTTTTTTATTTCTGGAAAAATAATTTTAATGGTGCTACAATTTTCTGAAAAATTTTCTTGTGTGGTTAGAAACAAATTATTCAATATCAAAACTATACGATTTAAAAAAACCTTGGCTTTCATACCACTGTTGGATCTCGGTTTTCTCGCGCCCAAAACACAGCGGAAGTTTTAAAATTTTTATTTATTTTGACAATCAAAATATGTTTTGCTTTGGACACTCGTATGATTTTAATAAAAACATTCATAGGATGTCAGAATTATACCTTCAGTGAATTAACTCACTTGGCTTCAACTAATCCGCTATAGGCGGATCTAACTTTTGATTAATCCCTACGAACGATCTTCAAAAAACTCTTTCCTTCAATCTCCAAATCTGGTCCACGACTGGATTACTTGTTCATTTTACGCGTAATGAAATCATGTTTTCCATCATTGTTGTCTCATTATTTTCTACAAAAACTTCACTTTCATCTGTTGATAAATAATTAACTAACTAAATACAATAACAGATAAATTAATAACTGACATCTGTTGATGAACTGAATATCATAACTGATATAGGACCAACTGACGTCAGTTGACACACAGTTAAACAACTGAACAAGTGAACTGGTGAATGAGTAACTGACATCAGTTGATAAACATTTAAATAATAAATGACAAAATGTATGAACAACAACTAACAAAGCAACAATAAAACTTATTAAGATAAATCGATTAAACCAAGTATATTGCAAAAGTGAGAAAACTTAGTCTCTGCCAATGGCTTTGTGAAGATGTCAGTAGCTTGTTGTTCAGTTGATACATATTCCAGTCTCATAGCTTTCTTCAGAGTATGATCTCTGATGAAGTGATGTCTGACATCAATGTGCTTGGTCCTTGATTGAAGAACTGGATTATAAGTTATTGCAATCGTGCTTGTGTTGTCACATAATATGGGAGATTCTTTAGCATCAACTCCATAATCTTTCAGTTGTTGCTGAATCCAGAGTAGTTGGGCACAGCAGCTTCCAGCAGCAAGGTATTCTGCTTCATTAGGGGAAGTAGCTATGGATGTTTGCTTCTTGCTGAACCAAGATATCAGTCTGTCTCCTAGAAACTGACATGATCCTCTGGTGCTTTTACAATCTAGCTTACATCATGCATAATCTGCATCTGAATATCAAACTAAATTGAAAGAAGAGTCTTTAGCATACCATAATCCAACATTTTGATTGTCTTTTAAATATTTTAAAATTATTTTGGCAACAGTAAAATGCGATTGCTTAGGATTTGCTTGGAATCTAGCACACATGAAAACAGCAAACACGATATCAGCACGACTAGCAGTTAGGTAAAATAATGAACCTATTAAACCTCTATAAAATGACATCTCAACTGATATTCCCCCTTGATTATTGTCCAATTTAACTGATGAACTCATGGGAGTGCTTGTAGCTGAACATGTTTCCATGCCAAATTTCTTGATCAATTTCTTTGTGTATTTGGTCGGACTGATAAAAATACCAGTATCAAGTTTCTTCACTTGCAGTCTGAGAAAGAATGTCAGTTCACCCATCATGCTCATCTCAAATTTGTCCTGCATTAACTTGGCAAACTTCTCACATAATTTGGGGTTACTGGAACCAAATATAATATCATCAACATAAATTTGCACAAGTAAAATATGATCATTCTTAGAAAATTTGAACAATGTCTTGTCCACTAATCTAACAGTGAAATCATGATCAGTTAAGAATTTTGAAAGTGTCTCATACCAAGATCTTGGTGCTTGTTTAAGAACATATAAATCTTTTTTCAAATGATAGACATGATCATGAAAAGAGTGATTGATAAAACCTGGCGGTTGTTCAACATACACTTCTTCTTGCAACTGACCATTCAAAAATGCACTTTTTACATCCGTTAGATAGGCCTTGAAGTTCTTGAATGATGCATAGGCAAGAAACATTCTGATTGCTTCCAGTCTTGCAACTGGTGCATATGTTTCATCATAGTCAATTCCTTCTTCCTGCCTATATCCTTGTGATACCAATCTTGCTTTGTTGCGTGCAACTGAACCATCTTCGTTCAGTTTATTTTTGAATTCCCATTTTGTACCTATAATTGTTTTGCAAACTGTTCTTGGAACTAAGTCCCAGACATTGTTATGGGTAAACTGATTTATCTCCTCTTCCATTGCATTTATCCAGTTAGGATCAGCAAAAGCTTCGTCAGTTTTCTTTGGTTCCAATTGTGAGACAAAAGCAGAATGAATAAATAAGTTAAGCATTTGATTTCTTGTTCTTATCGAGTCAGATGGATTACCTATCACCAATTCTAGTGGATGTGATTTATTCCATCTAAGTTCAGTGTTTGCTGATTCCATATCAGCATCTGCTTCTGTTGGCATCTGAATTTTTTCAGTTTCAGTTGGATCTGTATCAGTTGGTAACTGAATATCATCTGTTTGCTCCACCAACTAATTATCAGGAGCAGGTTCATGTTCAACTGTTTGATCTAGTATCTCTAGTTCAGGTGTTTGAAGGATATTTTTGGTGGTATGATTTTCTTCCTCATTATCATCCTCGAAACTGATCTCTATAAATCGATCAACTAGCTCAACTAGATCAGTTGGCTTATCAGTTACTACAGTTTCATCAAAAACAAAATGGATAGATTCTTCAATATTTAAAGAATTTTTATTGAAAACTTTATATGTTTGAAGGATATTTTTGTTGGTATGATTTTCTTCCTCATTATCATCCTCCAAACTGATCTCTGTAAATCGATCAACTAGCTCAACTGGATCAGTTGGCTTATCAGTTAGTACAGTTTCATAAAAAAAAATGGATAGATTTTTCAACATTTAAAGAATTTTTATTGAAAACTTTATATGCTTTGCTTACTGAAGAATATCCAAGAAATATTCCCTCTGTAGATTTAGCATCAAAGGCTTCTAAATTATTTTTACCATTGTCAAGAATGAAACATCTGCAGCCAAATATCTTGAAATAAGAAACTACACTTTTTCTTTCATGCCAGATCTCATAAGATGTTTTCACATGATTCTTATTAATAATTGATCTGTTCTAAGTATAACATGCAGTGTTTACTGCTTCAGCCCAAAACCTTTGAGAAATACCAGAATCAACAAGCATTATTCTAGCAGCTTCTTTAAGGGTCCGATTTCTTCTCTCAGCTACACTATTTTGCTGAGGTGTTCTAGCTTCTGAGAGCTCATGCTTGATTCCTGTATTTTCTTAAAAAGTTGAAATATTTTGGTTGATGAATTCAGTCCCTCTGTCAGATCTTATTCGATCAATCCCAACTGATTGTTCATTTAAAAGTCTTTTGAAGAGTTTTATCAGTTGTGCAGCAGTTTGGTCTTTTGATTTGAGAAAAATTTCCCAAGTAAATCTTGAAAAGTCATCCACAACTACTACAGTGTATTTCATTCTCCCTAAACTTATGACTGATATTGAACCAAAAAAATCCATGTTCAACAGTTCTAAGCATCGGGAAGATGACTTTCGACCTCGGTTTTTGAATGAAGATCTTACTTGTTTTCCAAATTGACATGCAGAACAAATTTTTGCCTTTTGAAAAATCTATTACCAGTTACAAGATCATGGTTACTCAGATAGGCAATAGATTTAAAGTTTAAGTGGTTCAATCTCTTAAGCCATAACCAGTTTTTAGAATATTTGGAAGCAATAAAACCAACTGGTGCATAAGGTTGTTCAGTCCAACTGACTTTGTAAGTATTACCACAACGATTCCAAGTTAGGATAACCTCATCAGTTGAGTCTTTAACTGAACACGTGTGTCTCTCAAACTAAACTGAGAAATTATTGTCGCATAACTGACTGATGGTTATCAAGTTATACTTCAAATTCTCCACTAGAAAAAAATCTTAAATTGTAAAGTTACCGTGGATAAACTTAACCTTACCCACAGTTTTACCTTTGGAATTGTCTCCAAAACTGATGTTTGGTTTATTATATTTGATCAGTTGAGACAGCAAATTTGCATCTCCTGCCATATGTCGCGAACAACCACTGTCTAGATACCAAATTGACTCTTTTCTTGTACATGTTACCTGTAATCGCACACATTATATAATTTTGGTACTCCTATTCATTTGGGTCCTAATCTGATAAGTCCTTTAGGAACCCAGACTTGAATCAGTCTAACTGATTTTCCAGTTACTATGTTCCAAAAGATTTTTCTCGAATTTTTGGTAGTATGTGTGTGATGTGGGGATGAAACAGTATAATTTGTATAATTTTCAACTGGATATTCTTTTGATATCTTTTCTAAACTGGCTTACAGTTGTAGTAATTGTAATAGCCATTCCTTGAGTAATGATTTTTGTGACTGGGCCGTTTAGGTGACCAGTTTCTTGTATCAGTTGGACTCTCAGAACTATATCCAATACCATGTCGTTTGCTTTTGTTCTTACTTTCAATCAATTGAACAGCTGGTTTACTAGGTTCTGAAAATTCATTTACCATGGTTGATTTTACAAAGGTAATGTACTTTCCTTTGTTTTCATACAACCTTGGCTTTGTATCACATGCAGAATTTTCATCATGATTGTTAAAGTCTAAACCAGTTTTATCATCAACTTATTTTTGAGAATTCTGCATTTCAGTTAGTGCAACTGAAGACTTGTTCCAAGCTTGAATCAATTCAGTGTGTTTTGAAATCTCTGTTTTTAACTGACATATCAAAGCCTGATTTTCGATCATTTCAGATTTTTTCTGTGCAATCTTCTTTTTCAGACTCAATAGTTCAACTGACTCATCAATTTCTGTTTTGTTGTCATTGGGATCAGTTTGCTCAGTTTTGATGATCGAGCAAATTTGTGATACTAATTTACCATGTCATGCAAGGTGGTAATGAGTTTCTCACAAGTGAAATCAGTAGAGCTAAAATCAAATACATGTTTACTTGCTGATTCCAATTCAGCATCATCTGTCATTAGGCACTTGACTTCCTCTTCATCTTCACTTGAGCTGCTTGGGCTTTCTGATTCTGAATCATCACTGTCAGTTTCAGCCCACTTTGATTTGCTCTCTTTAGCCAAGAGCACTTCATGCTTTTTCTTGAATGATTTCTTGTCATCCTTGGTCCTTCTTTTGTGCTCATAGGGCTTCTTTCCCTTATTAGTTGATACTCGACTGTACTTCTTTGGTTTAGGACAGTCTGCTATGAAATGACGAGATTTGCCACAGTTGTAGCAAACATAGGATTCTTCTTTGGATTGGTTCTTCTGATATTGCTTCTAGAAGTTTCCTTGATTCCTTCTCACGAACCTTCCAAATTTCTTGACAAACTATGACATAGCATCATTGCTCAGTTGATCAGCAGATTTGTCAACTGAACCAGTTGGTTCCAGTCTGTCAGCAGTTAAAGCAGTTGGTGCAGAAGTCTCTCCTTATCTGGTTTGTAGTTCAAACTCGTAAGCCTTTAGATCAGCAAACAAGTCATGAAGTTAAATATTATTAAGATCCTTTGACTCTCTCATTGCCATGGTCTTGACATCCCACTCTTTGGGAAGACCTCTGATCACATTCAGTGCCACTTCTTTGTTTGAATACACTTTTCCAAGTGCATTCAGTTCATTGATAATACCACTGATCCTTTCATCATAATCATGCATGGATTCACCAGCTTTCATCTTGATGTTATCAAACTTTTGAACATCAACTGATAGCTTGTTCTCTTTTGTTTGCTTGTTTCCATCACACAGCTGGATCAGTTTTTCCTATATTTCTTTCCAGTTTTGCACATCTTGATTTTAATGAAAGTGACTTTATCCAACGTTTTGTATAAGATATCCTTAGCCACATTTTCTAGGTTGGCTTTCCTTTTATCCTCAGTTGTCCATTCTTCTCTGGGCTTTTCTATGCGATGAGGTGCCCCATCAGTAATGGCAATTGCATTGTTTGCTTTTAGAATCTTCATGGGACCATCAGTGATTACATACGACATGTCATCATCTTGTGCAGCTAAATGAGCCTGCATTCTGATTCTCAAATCGTCAAAGTCTTCTCTGGAGAACATCGGTATTTTGTTAAATTAAGACATGTTGATCAGTTTGCAAATAAGAATATTATGAGACAAAATTCAACTATTCTGATACCACTTGATAGGATCGGCTGAGAGGTTGAAATGTGTTTTGAAGGGGAGGTTGAATAAACACACACGATTTTTTAAACTCTTTTCGAATGAAGTGTCAGTTTTGTGACAAACTGATACTAGGAATCTTGTCAGTCGATAACAATTAGTTTAACTGAATATAGTTGCGGAAATAAACTGACTGAAAGATAGAATAAATGACTGAAGTAATAACACGAAGATTTATGGACGTTCGGAGATTGAATAACTCCTACGTCGCCTCTTCTATGACAAGGATAGGATATGCACTAAAAGACTTTGATCAATACAAAACTTGTACATACCCACTCCAGTTTGGACTTAACACTGCCAAAACTGAAACTCTTAGTTTACTAACTTTCTCACAGTTCTCGACTGGACTTAGCACAACTGATCTAGTTAAGATCAAATAAGTAAAGTAATGATTTGTGCTAGTAAGCTCAAATGGTAGCCTCAAATGCTACAAATAAATCGTATAAGAGTGAGCTTTTGATTCTAGAATGAGAGCTATAATTTCAGCAGGGTAACAACAAGCTTGAGAATAGATAGATCAATTGGTTGTTCAAGTATATTTTCTCAACTTCTCTTCTCACCTATGTATAGGCTTCTCTTCAACAGTAACATTAAATAGTATTTGAATCTTTATATCCATTGATTGCCACGTCAATATTCTTCTAACAGTCGTACACTATAAACTCTGAAATGCGGCGTTCCACTACGAGTAGCAGTCTGCTTTTTACTGTTGTCGGTTGAATGTCTTTTTCAACTGATGATGTGTACAGCTGATATGAAGACGCTGATAAGCTCTCAACTGAATATATCAACTGATTAGTTTCCATCTGATCAGTCAGTTGACGCTGCTAATTCAATTCAACTGGTTTCAATTGCCTTTAATAACCTGCGCACTAATCTTCAGTTAGGAAACTGTCAGTTCGTGATCACTTAGTTCAATTCATTTAATCTCTTAGTTTGTCAAACCACCGAAATTAAGTTTCCAACATATATATTTTTTTACTGTGAGAGAGTATTGAATATAACTCACCAAAGGGATAAAATAAAATATCAAAACTAAATAATGGCAGATTTTCGGAATTTTTGTACTCGTTTTTTTTTTTTTTTTGCTCTTGCACAAGGATGATTTGTGAACAAAAAAATTCAAAGAAACTCTCAAAATTTCGAGAAACACAATTTCACGAAAGTTGAAGAACGCTAGAACAAAAACAGATCTGGAAACGAACGAAGAAATAACACAGATCTGTAAGAAAAATATAAACTTACTTAAATTAAATGAGCCAAAGCTCTGATACCAAATGATATGAAACCTCGTACGAAGAAAAGAAAACACGATTAAATAAGAATCGTGTCCTCAATTCGATAACAAACAAGGACCGTTGTTACGATGTCTCGATCTTTAGATTCAAGCAACGCGTGATTTAACCCCTAAAATACGTGGTTTAGTAATAAACGATCACAAAGAAACAACTGAAATTCAATCGACTCTTCAAAGAATTCGTCTTTGACAATCCACGTGAGGAACGATCGACAAACGCCACAAGTAAAACTTTGATAAGTTTGATTTTGATTACAAAGCAAAAGCCTTGAAAATGTTTGAGAGAAAACTCAAAGATTTGTATAACTCAATGATAAAATCTGAAATGTGTTCAAAGTTTCGTGCAAATATTGTTTACATAATCAAAAATAACAATATCTAGTTGCTAAAATAATTAGGACTCTAAACAAGGAAATTAGAATTTTTGCGCAGCAGGGGTCACGCTCGGGTGGTAAGATGTTACCGCTCGGGCACGGGGTCTTCTAGACTGTTCGCGCTCGAGCGTTAATATATTACCGTTCGGGCACCAGGTATTTTTTAATTCACCTCTTGGACAGTAAGTATGGCGCTCGGGCAGTAAGATTTGGCCGCTCGGGCGCCAATGCTTCTAGACTCCACATCATTTATCACGTGAATAATATTCTAATGGCTCCCAAGCTTGCTCCCATGCATCACGAATCATTCGGCCCTTTGCACCTTGCTCATAAGCCCCTCTTTATTGCTCATAAGCCCATGCAATGCTTCCTTGAATCTCTTCATTCATCCCCTCGTGATTGGTCCATCCGGCAACTCTAAAGAATCTCATGCTTTCCTTGGAGCTTGACCATTCGTTATCGCATCAGAAGCAGTCCAAATACTTCGCACTTAAGCTGAGCAGGATCATTGAGTACTCATGGATACTTCCAGTACCCTCCTCTGCACACATCAAATTTAAGATTTTCGCACCCTCCAAAGTTCAACTGAAGAAGACTGGGGTTGGAAAATCAGCAGCAAAGGTTAAGAAAACTGACAAGACAAAACCAGCTGCTGCTCGCAAGTCTAAGAGAAAACTGGTCATTTCTACCAGTGATTCGGAGAAATATCCTTCTCTTGTTTTGACGAAGAAACCGAGGTCGCAGAAGACCAAACCTACTGCTACTCCTATAGCTCTTCCCGAGCTTAGATTATTGCATTCCTAAGCTCAACAACCACTTTTATTTGTTCCTATTCAGTCGGTTGAGCTAGCTTCCCTACCAGAACAGAAGACTACAGTTGATCATCCCTCCACTATCATAACTGATTTTGGAGAAAAGCTAAAACTGACAATAGTCTCAGCTCCTCTTACAACAGTTTTCCGTCCCACAATTTTACCTCCAGCATGCTTAAAAGGCGTAATTATCAAAGAAGCTGTGGACAACTGATTCAGCACTAGACTTGCCTTATTCCTTAACTGATGTGAAGGGCAAGTAAAAAATGATTGAGGAACTGAGACCCAGCATTGCCATTCAGATGCAAATTGATCTTATCATGAAAGATATAAATGAGCATGTTGAACTGAAGCTAGAACTCTTCAATGAATGGGTAAACTTCCGAATATTCACCCTTGCCAAGAAACTGAGGAAGAAGAAGGTTTTGAAGAAATTCATCTCCTTAGAATCATCTTTTAAGAAGGATGTCAAAGCCACTACAGCCGCCCAGTACATGGAGAGAAGTTCATACCTCTTCGATCATAGGAGAATCCAAAGGTTGGCTGTGGTGATAGCCAAATTGAGATCCAAATATGATCCAGGTAGTCCTACTGCTTATGAAGACAGAGCATTTTTTAAACCACTAGACTCTGATCTCATCTCCCTTCAGATGAGAGTGAAGAATTTAGATATGTGAAAGCAATTGCATGCTCCAGTAAGGACCAGTGGTTCACCATTAGCTGAGGAGGACTTTCCAATTGAAACAATAGAGGAGCAGCCGATGGCTCCAACTGAAGAAGAATCAGTGGTGGTTCAACCAGTGGAACCAGTTTCAAAAGTTCTTTATCTACTCTCCACTGATGAACAACCCTCCTCATCTGCTGCATTGATTATCCTACCAATCTCAGAACAGCAATGCAGTCATCTACATTTTCTGAAGAAGTTCTGACAATGGCAAATGTAGATTATATGTTGCAATCAGTTACCGAGGATATTCAAATGGAGTTCAAAGATGACGTTGTTGAACCTATTGAAGATCAACTTATGATATCAACAACGAAAGCAGAGGCACAAACTGAAACTGTTAAGTTACCAACTGAACAAATAATCTCTCTCTCAGTTAAGGAACCAATAGTTGCAACTACTCTGCCATCTATAGATTAGTTGTTTCATGATAATTTTCTTATGACAAAAGCCACCATTCAGTTATTTGCTGCTCAAAATACTGTCAAGGCATCCAGCTCTTCGATTGATCATCAGGATCACCCTCCCAGTCAGTCAGCTCAAGTAGCAACATTAGAAGAATTTGTCGCTGATATAGACCAAGATATTGCTACAGAACAACTTGCAGTTGTGGAATATTCTCAGAATGGAAAGGGGAAAGAAAAATTTCCTACTGAAAAACTCTCTCCTGAAATTCCACTAGACGTTGATCTAATACTGGAGACCATAGTTTCAGAACTTAACAATCTTGGTTCAAGCATCAGTCAAATAAAATCTACTCAGTTGTTGCATTCTTTAAGCATAGACTCCTTAAAATAACATACAATGAAGGACTTAAAGAAACTGACCAGGGATGGGGTTGCCTTTCTTGATTCCACTGAAAAGATTAAAAGAGAATTAGTTAAAATCCCTATTTTATTCTCTTCACAAGAGCAACTTAGCAATCGGATTGACTTCAAACACGAAAAAGGGAGAAATTGTTGGAAACTTAATTTCCATGGTTTGACAAACTAAGAGAACAATTTGTTGGACTAAATGATCACGAACTGACAGTTGCCTAACTGAATATTAATGTGCAGTTTATTAAAAGCAACTGAAACCATTCGAACTGAATTTTATAGAGTCAACTGACTGATCAGTTGGAAACTGATCAGTTGATATATTCAGTTGAGAGCTTATCAGCGTCTTCATATCTGCTGATCACTCAGCTGTGCACGTCATCAATTGAAAAAGACATTCAACAGACAACAGTACAAAGCAGACTGCAACTCGTAGTGGAACGCCGTATTTCAGAGTTTACAGTGTACGATTGTTAGAAGAATATTGACGTGACAATCAACGGATATAAAGATTCAAATATTATTTAATGTTAACGTTGAAGGGAATCCTATAATAGGTGAGGAGAGCAGTTGAGAAACAACTCTTGAACAACTAAGTGATCTATCTATTCTCAAGCTTGTCGATACTCTGCTAATATTATAGCTCACACTCAAGAATCAAAATCTCACTCTTATTCGATTTATCTGTAGCATTTTAGGCTACCTTTTGAGCTTAATAGCACAAATCATTGTATTGCTTATTTGATCTTAACTAGATCAGTTGTGCTAAGTTCAGTTGAGAACTGTGAGAAAGTTAGCAACCTAAGAGTTTCAGTTTTGGCAGTGTTAAGTCTAAACTGAAGTGGGTCTGTACAAGTTTTTTTATTGATCAAGGTCTTTTAGTGCATATCCTATCATTGTGATAGAAGGGGTGACGTATGTGGGGACCCGGGCTTTAACTCATTTCTCTGGGATTAAATGGATCTTTATTATAAAAAGTGGGTCAAATTTTTTTTGCTTTTAACATTACATCAAATGTTAATAAAACAAAGCACAATAGATACTTCTACTTTATTTCATCAAATGTACATACAAGTCTTGTTATTATACATTCGTACAAACTAGTGTTTAAAACAAACTACTATCTACAAGTAGTACAAAGCTAGTAAAACCACTAGTCCTCTGTTGCGCCCGAAGTCACCACGCTATCACGATCTCATCTCTGTCTCGACCCAGATCCTGCCCCACCTGTTGTTATGCACACATACAGACATAACAACAGCCGGAAACTCCGGTGAGAACAAATCCCAGTATAAACATGTATACATGCAGATAATCAATCTAAAACATGAAACATGCTATGATGAATGACATCCATATAATCATGCAATGCGAATCAAACCATGTCTGGACTCGACTCGACTATAACTCTAGGGATCCCGGTGTGAATAAGACGATCTATCACCTACCCTCCCAATCGGGGTGACTGTACGTCTTATTCCTAGACTTCGGCCTGATCTGTATCCACATCTACAATAGGAGACTGATCTTCCCCTAAGCTGTGATATCACCGAACGTCTAGAAGTTTGACTGTTCTGTCAAGAATCCCTATCTTAAATGCAATGAATAACAATCTGTAAACAAAGCATAATCATCTCAAAAGATTTGAATACATGTCTATAAAAAAATCACAATCATATTACAAGATAAACAATAAATCTAGTATGTGATTTTGGTTGGGAAACTCAAATGGGATCTCATTTGAGTTGTATCTCCCCAAACAAAACATGCATTATACCTTTCTTGTTAAACCGTTATTGATGTCGAGGTCTCGAAGACGAATCTTACCGATGTCAATCTGAAATGACAATATAAAGATACACTCTATCAAGACATAACTCAAGGCGAGTCTTATACCATTCATAATTCAATCTCAATACAATTCAGTAGTGTAATGGCATGATTTCTTGATACCAATCTCTCAATAATAGTTAGTGGATTATCCACCACTCATCACATCAATCACAAAGTCATAATCTCCCCAAAATCTGCATTATCTCGACTCATACCATCTGAAATTTCATAACAATCACGTATGGCATCATTTTCTCGATCCGTTTACGTTACTACGATGTCTATTCTCCCCAGAATATATAATTACAAGCATATCAGCATTTCCCGAATATCAATATCTTAATTCATGCAGGAATATAAAGAAACTTACACCCTTTTGAAGCTAGTGATGAGAGGAATCCAAATCTTAACTCGGAATATAATTCGAATGGCTAAATCTTGAGAAATCTAACTTCAAAGCCTTGAAGAAACTTGAGGAATTTCTGAGGATGCTCTCGTTGCTGCTCTGCTGAAGGATAAATGGCTGAGTCATGCATCAAATATATATATATATATATATATATATATATGCCATATGTCAACTCAAGAAGAGATGGTGGATTTCTCGCATGCAGCACGGCGGGTGCGCTCATGTCCAGACCGCGGGTGCGCTCATGCTTCGGCATGTTTTTTATTTTTCAAAAATGACGACCGCGGGTGCGGTCTTGTTCTTACCGCGGGTGCGGTCTTGTTCTTACCGCGGGTGCGGTCACACCACCGCGGGTGCGGTCTTCTTGCACCGCGGGTGCAGTCTTGCTTCGAATAAAATTTTCTAACTTTCTGTCCATGCACCGCGGGCGCGGTCTTGGTTGCACCGCGGGTGCGGTGTAGCTTCGGCTTTTCTTGCAAAAATCCACAATTGCATGACCGCGGGTGCACTCATGTTCTTGGCGCAGGTGTGGTCTTGCAAAACCCTAATTCTCATTTCTTTTCTCCTCCCCTTACACATCATGCATTCTCATATCTTCCGAGCCTCATATTAATGGATACTAATAAATCTCGGACCTTACATTTCTCCCCCTCTAAGAAATGATTTCGCCCTCGAAATCACAGGCAATCTATTAAACATACATGACAAGTAATATAATCAGGACTAAAGATTTACTTACATTATGTAAATAACTCGGGATGTTTCTGTCGCATATCTGCTTCTGTCTCCCAAGTTGCTTCTTCTATGCCATGTCGACTCCATTGGACTTTCACTAGTGGAATAGTCTTTGTCCTGAGCTTCTTTTCTTTCCGATCAAGAATTTGTATTGGTTGCTCAACATAGCTCAAGGTCTGATCAAGCTCCGCTTCGTCATGCATCCCGGATAACGAAGGAGGAAGAGCAAGTCGATAGGCTCGGTCGCCAATCTTCTCTAAGATCTCATAAGGACCGACGTATCTAGGAGACAACTTCCCACGCTTGCCAAATCCGACAACGCCTCTGAATGGAGAAATCTTCAAAAATACTCTGTCTCCTTGCTCGAATATCAACGGTCTACGTCTGATATTGGCGTATTTGGCTTGCCTATCTTGTGCTGTCTTCATTCTCTTCTGAATGATTTTCACCTTCTCAGTCATGTCACGAATCATATCCGGCCCAAGTTCTGGTAACTCTGAGATGTCATCCCAGTACAGCGGAGATCTGCACTTCTTGCCATATAAAGCTTCAAACGGTGCCATCTCAATGCTTGTTTGATAGCTGTTATTGTAAGAGAATTCACAAAGAGGTAGAGAATCTTGCCAACTAGTGCCAAAATCTAGCACTACGGCTCTCAACATATCCTCTAAAGTATGGATAGTCCGCTCTGACTGTCCGTCTGTCTGAAGATGATAAGCAGTACTCAGGTGTAATGTCGTACCTAAAGCCTGCTGTAAACTGTGACAGAAGTGTGAAGTGAATCGTGGATCACGATCTGATACGATAGACTTCGGCACACCATGTAATCTGACTACCTCTCGGACATATATCTCCGCCATCTGATCATGTCGATACGTCATTCTGTACGGAATAAAGCAAGCTGATTTGGTCAGTCTGTCGATAATGACCCAAATCGCATCACAGCCTCTAGATGATCGAGGTAACTTCGTCTCGAAATCCATGGAAATGTGATCCCATTTCCATTCTGGAATGGCCAAACTCTGAAGTAACCCTCCGGGCTTCTTTCTCTCAGCTTTCACTTGGTGGCAATTTAAACACTTTGACACAAATTCGACGATATCTGACTTCATCTGTTTCCACCAGAACTGTGTCTTCAAGTCATTGTACATCTTTCTGCCACCAGGATGAATGCTAAACCGACTACAATGTGCTTCTGATAGAATCTGATGTTTCAAATCTGAAACATCTGGCACCACAAGACGGTTATTCACATACAAAACCTGATCACGTATCTGGTATTCTAACAAATGCCCTGATCTGACCATCTGAATCGATCTCTGCACATTCTGATCCATTCTTTGGGCTTCTTTGATCCTCATAATTAAATCAGGCTCAACTCGGATTGTAGCAAGTTGTAGTGGCCTACTCTTTGTATCAAATTCTAATCCAGACAAACAACAAGTTTCAACTAACTTTGTAACACCTATCGTCGATAAGGATAGGGAACAAACCTTTCGACTCAAGGCGTCCGCTGCTGCATTTGACTTCTCTGGATAATATTTGATTTCGCAATCAAAGTCTTTCAATAGATCCAGCCATCTACGCTGCCGTATATTCAATTCTGATTGAGAAAATAGATACTTCAGGCTTTTGTGATCGGAGTAAATCTCAAATTTCTCGCCGTAGAGATAGTGACACCGGATCTTTAACGCAAATACGATAGCCGCCAATTCAAGATCATGAATGGGGTATCGAACTTCATTGGCTTCAGTTGTCTCGAGGCGTATGCGACCACATGACCTCGCTGCATAAGAACACATCCCAACCCTCGGTGAGAGGCATCACAATATACAACGAAATCACCCGTACCTGAAGGTATCGTCAGTACTGGAGCACTGGTCAGCTTCTTCTTCAGTTCCACGAAGCTAGACTCACAATCCTCGGACCATACAAATGGCGCATTCTTTTGTGTCAACTGGGTAATTGGTTTTGCAATACTGGAGAAATCTTTAATAAATCGTCTATAGTATCCTGCTAGACCCATGAAACTGCATATCTCTGGCACAGAAGTCGGTCTCGGCCAGCTGATCACAGCCTCAACTTTACTTGGATCTACAGCAATACCATATCCAGATATAATATGACCCAAGAAGACAACCTGTCTCAACCAAAACTCGCACTTGGACAGTTTAGCATATAATCTTTCATTTCTCAGTGTTTGCAACACAATTCTCAAATGATTGGCATGCTCAGTCAAATTCTCAGAATACACCAAGATATCATCAATAAACACAATTACAAACTCATCCAAGTACTTCTGAAAGACTCGGTTCATCAAACTCATAAACACTGCTGGAGCATTTGTTAAACCAAAAGGCATGACAATAAATTCGTAATGTCCATACCTGGTTCGAAATGCTGTTTTCGGTATGTCTACATCTCGAACTCTGAGTTGATGATATCCGGATCGCAAATCGATCTTAGAATAAATCGATGATCCCTGTAATTGATCAAATAAATCGTCGATGCACGGCAATGGATATTTATTCTTCACTGTAGCTTTGTTCAATTGCCGATAGTCTATACACAATCGCATTTATCCATCTTTCTTTCGCACAAAGAGCACTGGTGCGCCCCAAGGAGATACACTAGGTCGGATATATCCCTTGGCTAGAAGATCTTCCAAATGTGCCTTTAGTTCTTTCAGTTCAACAGGCGCCATTCTATACAGAGCTCGAGATATAGGAACAGTTGCTGGCATCAGATCTATGCTAAAATCTACCTCTCGAGCTGGAGGTAACCCTGGTATTTTATCTCGGAACACATCTGCAAATTCTCGTACTATTGGCAAGTCTGCCAATGCCGGGCTCGATTTCTGTACATCTACAGCATACACAAGGAACCCATCTGCTCCTTTCTGCAACAACTTATTCATAGTCAAAGCCGAAATCAAGGGAATCCGAGATCTGGAACCCTTACCGTAGAATTTCCACTCTTCTGTCATTTCTGGTCTGAATCTGACAATCTTGTGGAAACAATCCATGGTGGCTTTGTACTTTGTTAACATGTCAATCCCAACAATGCAATCAAAATCAGCTAGCCCAAGTACTATGCAATCTAGATCAATTTCATGACCCTCAAACTGTAAAATGCAATGTCTAACCGTAGTTACAGATATCAAACCACTTCCCAACGGAGAAGTAATAGACACTACATCCAACAAATACTCAACAGGCAAGGAATGCAATAACGCGAATCGTTCTGAGATGAATGTATGCGATGCACCTGTATCTATCAATATATAAGCAGGATAACCGCAAAGAGAATAGTTACCTGCGATGACATCGTCTGGTGCATCCTGTGCTTGCTCTTCTGTCAATGCAGACACCTGAGCCTGTTGTCGGGTCTGCTGACTCCCGGTCTGCCCACCTCTGGCTCGAGGCAGGGTCTCTGTAGGTGGCGGCTGAAAGGAGTGAACAGATGAAGCTTGCCTCTGAGGCTGAGTCACTGATGTAGATGACCCTGCACCCTGAAATCTCGGTACACCACTCCTCTGAGGACAGACTTTGGCGAAATGTCCTTGTTGTCTACATATGTTGCATCTCCCCGTCACTCCCTGACACTGCTCTGTGGCATGCCTGCCACCACAAGAATTACAATATACACCCGTGTACCTTGTACTCTGATCAAAACCACTCTGTCTTGATCCACTGGAGCTCGACGAACTGCTCCCGGGTCTTTTAAACTGCTTCCCTTTCGCTTTCAGCTGATCCTTTCGCCCATTACTGCTACCACCACTCTCAATTCTGGGAGGAGGTTGCACTGCAGGTTGTGGCGGTTTCGGAATCGGAGCAACATACTGAACACTCCGTTGCCGAAGCAATCCTGCTTCTGCTCCTTTGGCACGATTCAATGCATCGGCGAAATTATTGGGTCTCCCCGTATTTACCAATGTAAAAATATCGGGATTTAAGCCGTTTATAAACTGATTTGCTACGGCCTCATCACTACTTGAAACATGAGGTGCAAAGCGAAGCAAGGAAGAAAATTTAGCGACGTACTCTTCAATGTTTAATTGCCCTTGCCTCAGGTTTGCAAACTCAGCGCCTTTATCTTTACGGTAGGATACAGGAAAGAATCGCTGATAGAACTCTGTCTTGAACACTTTCCATGTAATCTCTGTGCCACGCTGCTCGAATGCTCTTTTGATATTCAACCACCAATTCTTAGCCACGTCTTGCAGTTGATGGCCAATGAGTTTCACTCGTTTCTCATCCTATATTCTAGAGACTCAAATAACATCTCAATATCCTCCAACCAGCTTTCACATTCGATTGCGTTTTCTGTACCCCTTAAGGTAGGTGGTCTGAAAGACTGGAATCGTTTTAACAGAGTTTCCATGGGTGTAGCAGTAACATCCATCGGATCCCCGGATGTGCTACCCTGTTCTGGTGCTGTTGGTCGCAAAGGCACAGCTGCTCTTCTAGGAGGCATGTATCTGATTTTCAAACAAATTATTATATCATTTATACAAACTGTTTCAGCCCTCCTCTGATCATTTACCTCTGATCCAGAATCGGTTCTGATTCAGTCATTACATGCTGTAATCACATCAGATAACACACAACATGTAATAAGGAAAACAATAAAGCATGCTAGCACATCATAAAGCAAGGAAAGAAGACTCAATCTACCCTGCTCATTCTATCTTATCTCACTCTAAAGGATCTATGGCTCTGATACCACCTGTTGTGGGGACCCGGGCTCTAACTCATTTCTCTGGGATTAAATGGATCTTTATTATAAAAAGTTGGTCAAATTTTTTTTGCTTTTAACATTACATCAAATGTTAATAAAACTAAGCACAATAGATACTTCTACTTTATTTCATCAAATGTACATACAAGTCTTGTTATTATACATTCGTACAAACTAGTGTTTAAAACAAACTACTATCTACAGGTAGTACAAAGCTAGTAATGAAAGGGATCGATTTTAGGTGACCGAAAGCGCAACGGAAGCAACAAAAATTTCGAAAAACACATGGAAAATTTCGGCCACCTCTAGTACTAGGTGTAGCATATACAAAAACACAAAAATGTCATACATAGTGTGTTGAGAAATCGTTACCTATCAACCTCTTGAGGTTGATGATGGCTCCAACCAAGATGTAAACAATTTGGCTCTTGAAAGGTTGACCTTCTACAAGCTTCCCTTTGAGCCCGCCTTGCTCAAATATTAAGCCCACCACCAACAAGCTAGATCCACTCTAATTTTGCACTAGAAAAATTAGAGCATTTTTCTTTGAGAAGTGTTTTCTTTCCTCAACTCTTGAAGAAGAAAATTGAGAGAAAACTTGGAGAATATATTATCAAGGTTTCGGCCATTACAAGCTTGAATGGGGGGAAAGGAGACTAGCCTTGGTAGTGTAAAAAGTTGTTGTTGGCATGTGTGACACATGTCTTGAATATTGAGAAAGTTGTCTCCCAACTCTTCACCTCCCATGCATGCAAGTCTAATTTGATTTTTAACAATTAAAAATCCATGGACTTATTTTTTTTTAAATTATCTCAAACATATTTGAGACTAATTAAACATTTCTTGAATTTACTCAAGTCACTAGTTGAATAATTATTTTAATATCGAGCTCTACAAGACCCAATATGATTTAATTAATTCAACACTTGAATTAATTTGATTATTTGGACTCTACTAGGTCCACTAGTGTTTAATTAATTCGACACTTGAATTAATTTAATTTAGTCCATAATAATGTTTATGAAAATCACATTTTTCAAACACATTATTTATTTGGCCAACTTTTAATCTAGGAACACTTCCATAAATTAAAAGTCACATTTCTCTCATAGAAGTCATAATTCTATTTTATTTATGCTTATAAACTCATTTACAAGCCGTTCGACACATTGAACAATTTTACTTCTCAACGAGATCTAGAAAGCCAGTACTTGTGTGGCCCTCAATGGTTCATTGATACAACTAGCCGTGGGTTCACATCTCCATGTGATTCGGACTAAACATGTCCTTATATGAGCATACCCCAATTGCTCCTGTGAAGTCACGGAAATTTTAAGTCCATATGAACCAAGTGCGTGCAAGTTATTAAATTCCTTATGTATTATATTAAATGATTTAATGCATGCTTATTTCATTAGATTGTGTTTTACTTCATGATTTAAGAATTTACATTATTTTAATAGTTATATTTAAATAGTTACAAGTTAAAATGTTTTCCTGAGTTTTATGTTTCAGGCGATTATTCGATGCGGGATCGAGGAAAGGAGACCGGGACGATTTTTAGTAAATATTAATGTGGTATTTAATCTTTAAGTTAGGTATGAGACATTTTAAATGAGTTATGGAGTTTTAATATTTTTTTTTAAAAAAAAGCCTAATTTAAATAATTTATTTGAGTTTCATCATTTTTAAAGCCTAAGTTATTTATTTAGCGATTTTTAACATTTTAAAACTTTTAAAGTTTTGCTAGGGTGCACTTTATTTTTTACCAAGGAAATTTATTCGAGATTTTTAGGGATTTATATGTTTAATTAATTTAATAATATAGTTAGTATTTTAAGTAGCTACTTAATTAGAAATGATTTGTCAATGTTAGAAATGATTTGTCAATATTAATTTTTGGATTAGTAGTACTGATGTTATATTTATGGGTCATAAGTTAAACTTGATAATGATGAATGCTTTTGGGACTTGTAGATTTTATAAGAAATTTCTGATGATTCATGGTTGTTAGCTGAGTTGATTCTTTTAGAACTCCATTAAAGGATTAATGGTTCGGGACTACGACGGTCTTTAGAAATATAAAGACGTAGAATTTATTTAGGATGCATGTCTTCCCAGTTGGATTTAAGGATTGAATTGCACGAATTGAAAATTTTAAAAACCTAAGTGCAAAACAATATTCTAAGGGATTATTTTCGAATTTATCAAATTTTGGGATTAAATTTTTAGTTCAAGAATTTTAAGGTTAATGGGGTTAAGTCGAAAAATTTATGGGTATGAAGATGCAAATTTCAAAGAGTTGTAGGGTCAAAAATATAAATTTTGGGAACTTTAAGGGTCAATTTGCAAAGTCCGAAATTTTTGAGGATTAAATACGAACTTTTGAGGAACACTTGGGATTTTAAATATTAATAGAAATGTAAGACATGTTATGGAAATTGATTTTTGGGTTTAATAAGCTTAAGATTGTCGAACTTTATGTTACGAGAAACTTATAAGATAGAATTAAGAATGCCAACAACTTATGGGTAATTGTGGAATTTTTGAAATTTAGGACAATTGGGTAAATTTTTTTAGGAAATTAAGAATTTATGCTACAATTTTAAGAAATTGGGAGAACTAGTTTAGCGTTAAATGAGAATTAAATGGTTTAAATGATATAGATCTCGGGGATTTAAGCTCGAAGAGATCATTAGAACATTGAAGTATTTGGGTTATAATATTATAAGAAATGGTAATTAAGGGAGTTGTAAGATGAATTGATATTTGACTTGAAAGTTAGGCGCTAGTGAATTAATGTTGCGGCAAATTAAGAATTTAGAATGATAGCGATTTGAGGTAAAAGTTGTTCAATTAACTAAGTTATAAGAGTAGACAACGAGTTAGCAAAATTTTTGGGAACTTAAGATTTATGTGTTATAAGTTTTTATCAATGATCTTAACAGCTAGGACTATACTTTTGTTGGAATTTTATTTTTTCTAGAATTTTGAGTATGGTCGATGGTAGGTTACTCGATAGATGTATGAAAAGATTTAAGTAGACATTTTGTCTTAAGAAATTTTTTTTTTAAGATATGAAGAAACTTGGGAATAAGTGAATGTGTGTTGGAATTATGTATCCAAAACTATTTGGGTTGCGTAAGGTTAAATTTCAAACTTATGGTATAGTTGATCATACGAAATTTTGGGTGAAATAAATACAAAAGGGAATTAGTGGTGTTCAACATAAGTTATTAATCAATGAATATTAAGATTTTTATTGAGTAAGAAATCTAAAAGTTTTCCATGGTGGTACGGCAAATCACGATGCTTTTTATTAATTAATGTAGATTGTAATACAAAGTAATGGATAAACAACAATTACAAGTAATCCTAAAAATAAAGAAAAAACATGAGAAGGATATTCTCCGATAAATACAAGAATCGTAAATATAATAACTAAAATAATTAAAAATAACTTTGCAAGAGCCATCTTCTTTGTCTTCGAAAAATTTGATGAAGAATAAGTTTTAGAGAAGAAGAGAAAGTTGGAGTGATTGAATGAATTTGTGAGATGGTATTTATAGAGGAAAAAAAAATATAGCCGTTAGTTACCGTTTTATGACCGTTGGTATATGTATGTATTTGTATAATTTTATGGTAAAATATGGTGTATATAATATTAGATATTTTACTCGAAATTAAAGGTTGACAATAATTTTATATTTGGGACGTATTTGTAAATAACTAAGTTACATACGGTGGTATTGTAAGGTAAAGAATTGATTCAAGAGTTGTAGACCAATATTATTATGAGGTAAGAAAAATGTTCAACTTATAAGTGTATTGCCGAGGATAGGAGTTGATCAGTAAAATTTTTTTTGGGTGCAAAGAATTCTTAAGATGGACTGCATAAATGCTAATGTAATAGGTCGTTGACATTACAAGTATAGTATAAAGAAGGTAAGATACGATAAGGTTGAACCTCCATTTCTAATATTGAGAACGAGAAGAAAAGTCAGAATTCGGGATTTTAGTAAAGTAAACTAAGTTACCATAAGTTGTGAATCGCAAATGAGGTTTTTGGTAGGAAATTTAATTCGGATTGAAGAGACGTAAAGACAACATAAGACTTAAATATTTATCAGAGTAGCGCAGCGGTAGCATGGATTTTTGGAATACTAGAATTAAGAATCTAAACTTTTGGATTACCGAGGATTAGCAAATTTCGGGGACGAAATTCAAATTAAGGGGGATAGATTGTGAAGTCACGAAAATTTTAAGTCCATATGAACCAAGTGCGTGCAAGTTATTAAATTCCTTATGTATTATATTAAATGATTTAATGCATGCTTATTTCATTAGATTGTGTTTTAATTCATGATTTAAGAATTTACATTACTTTAATAGTTATATTTAAATAGTTACAAGTTAAAATGTTTTCTTGAGTTTTATGTTTCAGGCGATTATTCGATGCGGGATCGAGGAAAGGAGACCGGGACGATTTTTAGTAAATATTAATGTGGTATTTAATCTTTAAGTTAGGTATGAGACATTTTAAATGAGTTATGGAGTTTTTTAATATTTTTTTTTAAAAAAAAAGCCTAATTTAAATAATTTATTTGAGTTTCATCATTTTTAAAGCCTAAGTTATTTATTTAGCGATTTTTAACATTTTAAAACTTTTAAAGTTTTGCTAGGGTGCACTTTATTTTTTACCAAGGAAATTTATTCGAGATTTTTAGGGATTTATATGTTTAATTAATTTAATAATATAGTTAGTATTTTAAGTAGCTACTTAATTAGTCTTTCATTTTTAATTAGTATTGTTAATGGATATTTAAGCAAAAATCTATTTCCCTAAACTAGTAAACTCACGCACACACATATTGACTTCCACACATACACCTACACACACATTCAATTATTAAAAGAACACATACACCACATATATATATACACACACGTATATCACACACTCCCACACATTTATATTATTTCATTTGACTAAAGGAGAAAGAAGTTTGTTTTAAACTCTTTTTCTAACAATATATATATCTCACACACACGTACAAGTATATACACATACACCTTTCCTTACTCTTCATTTTACTTTTAATTTTTAAGAAAGAAAATTGAGGGTTCTTGAGCACATAGCAGCTGCCTCTCCCTCTGAAATTTCCAACAATATTTCATTAAGTTTATTTCAAGAAAATCGAGTCACGTTCGTCCCGGATCAAGCCTCGCTTCGTCTCCGCTTCGGTATCATCGTTACGGTATTTTTAAATATCAAAAGGCATGTATATTCTGTTCTTGCTGCATCGATCATGTCATATTATGTGTTGTGTTGTTATTTATGCGAAAATTATATGTGCGATGCGTAGAAGTTTGAGCAATCACGTCTAGATCAAGTTTGAAACAATTTTGGATCACCAAATTCACGTTTTTGTTGTTCTGAAAAATACTGCGATTTTTCAGTAAAGATTTTGAGAAAACTTTTAACTAGAAAAACGTAGATCTTTTCGATACGTTCGATTTGATATAAAATTCGAGTTATTTGGATTAAAAACGAGTGAGTTATGATGTTTTTCGTAGGACTGCTCAAACTGCATTTTTTAGAAACGTTTTTGTTGTTCTGTAAAATACTGCGATTTTTCGGTACATATTTTGAGAAAACCTTTAATTACAAAAAATTAGATCTTTTTGATACGTTCGATTTGATATAAAATTCAAGTTATTTGGATTAAAAACGAGTGAGTTATGGTGTTTTTAGTATGACTGCTATTTTTAGATCCGAAAACTCATGTTTCGCTGTTCTTTCGAAAACTGCAATTTTTTGGTACATATTTTGAGAAAACTTTTAATTACAAAAACGTAGATCTTTTTGATACGTTCGATTTGATATAAAATTCGAGTTATTTGGATTAAAAACGAGTGAGTTATGGAGTTTTTAGTATGACTGCTCAAATCGTGTTTCAAGAAGGTTATGAATTTTAATATGTTCTTGAAGTTTTTATGTTGCAGGCTTTGTTGGAGATCGACGGGTGATCGTTGCTGCATATAAGAAAGTTATTAATGATGTTTAGAGTATTTTTGAGGTTTTGATTCATGTCGTTAAGAGCTTGAATTATTAAGAAGTCGTAAGAAATAAACTTTAATATAAATGACAGTATTTTGGGTCGTATGAATTGTAGGGTGATTATAAAAGTTTATTTCATTGTTCTGGTGTCCTAGAATGGTCTCATAGTGATGAATCTTGATGCATTATGTGTTAATTGGGAGAATAGATATGTCGAAAAATTTTCATAAAATAATTCGTCGAACAGAGCGGACACGGACCCAGACACGGAGGCAGGCACGGGGTCCGTGCCTTCTTATTTCATCACAACAATTTTTAAGCGCACGGACACGGACCATGATAAGGACCTAGGGACGGGGTCCGTGTACCTTCAGATTTTAGGTATATTCTTTTATTATTTAAGGTTTGATTTGAGGTTTTATGCTATGGTTTAATATGATGTTTTACAAGGTTATGTCATGGGAAATTATAGAATGTTCTAAGAATTTATTTAGCTTGGGATTAAGCATGACATTTACGTTTAAGTTGTACAAGTTAAGTTTATGTATTCATATTAGCATGTTGCAGCAACGACCCGATTGACATCCAACGAATCCCTCAACACCAAGTAAGTATGTATGACGTGCAAAGAAAATATTTGAAGTTTTGAGGTATGCTAAATGTCTTGTGACCAAAAGTGAATGGGTTTGGAAGTCGGTGAACGTGGCCGAGGATCTCTCCACCCCGTTAAATTATGAACGGGTTTGAAGTTAGGATTGGAAAGCGTTAAATTATGAACGGGGACCAATCCGCCCGTTAAATTATGAACGGGTTAGATCGTGGTTGTGAAGCGTTAAATTATGAACGTGGATCAACTGGCCTGTTAAATTATGAACAGGGATCTCATGTATGTGACAGTGGATACGTCCCTGTCAGCCCAGTACTGTGGTTTGTCTGATCAGATATTTATTATGTTATGGGTCACTTGCTTTGAAACATCCTCTACGAAAAATGATGAAGTTAAGTATGTTGAAGTATGAAAGCATGTTTAAAGAAAAGTTTATGTGATGGCACGTCATATTATGTATGCATGTATGTTCAAAGTTTATGCAAAGCTCAAGTTTATGAAAGTTCAAGTTATTATGCAAGTTCAAGTTTCAAAGTATGTATGTTCAAGTTCAAAGAAGTTTATGAGAGTTCAAAGTTATTATGAAAGTTTAAGTTTATTAAGAGTTCAAGTTTATTACGCAAAGTTTAAGTTCAAGTATATATGTTATATTTTGAAGCTGTATGGGGTTTTATTATGTAATACTCGTTATTCCCAGTTTATACGTGTTGAGTCTTTAGACTCACTAGACTTGATCGATGCAGGTGAGTATGTTGATGAGGAGACAGGAGGTGGCGACCAAGGGGCAGGCTTGGACTGAGCGGAAGGCTAAATCCGAGGACCACTATGTTTATGTTTTATGAAAACTTTAAAATATTATGTTTTTATGTTGGATGTGAGAAGATTTGAAATAAGTACTTTGTTGGAAAATTTTAGTTGGGAATGTTGATTTTAATATTATTAAGTTAAATGACAAGTGACGACCGTATGCAATTTTATGTTTAAGAAAATTTTTAATTTTTCCGCAAATTTTGAATGGTAAAAAGTACGGTACGTTTCAGCTCCATTCTTAATTATCAACTCCTTGATAACGAGAACGTCAGAACTCAAGTCTGATAGTACCCAACCAATCATGTTAAACGCCTAGCAGCATCGCTTACATGATTCCCTAGGTATCAAATGATAGTGCATGCAAGAACCATTCAATTATGGTTAGCGTACAGTACGGTCCCTTCAACTCATATATCCCGACCGATTCGACAACCATTGGTTTATCGAGAGTTGTCAATGAATCGATACTATGTGTCATGTCGTAGTTGCATCGATGGTGTAATCTATGAAACCCATTTCATAATTACCACCATACTCTGATAAGAGATTTCAATCTACATACACATGAGAACACATAGGATATCCATACCCGAAGGTAAGCGGTGAATCCCCGACTACAATGCATCGACTCCTATATGTTTCGACAGAACACCCAACCTTGCCACCTGATGACCCCATGAGAGTCGGTAAACAAGCCAAAGTGTAATTCTAGCACATAGAGTCTCAATGTTGTCCCGGGTCATAAAGATTAATGGTGTACAACCATAAACTAGGACTTTTCCACTCGATAAGTGAGAACCACTTGGAAAGTCCTTTATGGAGGGTTGTTCAGTGCACTCTACCAGGAGCACCTATCTGCATGATCGGACATCACAATGTCCCCTACCAATGAAACATGGTACTCACATCGCAGATACTAGTCTCTAACTCGAGCGGCCTATATCCTTCTTAGCGGCGGCTGAATCGACTAGGAACTGTTTAGAATATACAGTATTCCAAATATGAGTTTCATGATACTCATCATATAAGCATCTCATATTCTTTCTAATATTCGTATATTCAAGGACTTTATCTATTCAACTAGCATGGGTATACAGATAAAGAAGTGCCAAAATAATAATTTCAAATATTATTAAAATAAAGATAGTTTATACATAGAGTTTCATTGTGAACACTCGGCCAACACTTGGCTCGACGGGCACCTACTCTAACAATCTCCCACTTGCACTAGAGCCAACTACCCGTATGCTTCAAACCCATCGATTTGCGATGCTTCTCGAATAATGGTCTAGGTAAAGGCTTAGTTATCGGATCAGCAATATTATCTGCGGAGTCGACTTTGTCAATCATGACATCTCCTCTTTCCACGATCTCTCTGAGGATGTGGTACTTTCTCAATACGTGTTTGGACTTCAGATGAGACCTCGGCTCCTTTGCTTGAGCAATGGCTCCCGTGTTGTCACAAAACACCGGGACAGGAGCAACTCCATTAGGAATGACGCCCAACTCTTGGACGAAATTCCTTAACCAAACAGCCTCCTTTGCTGCAGCTGATGCAGCAATGTATTCTGCCTCAGTGGTGGAATCCGCTGTACTGTCTTGCTTGGAACTCTTCCAAGAGACAGCAGCACCATTGAGCATGAATATGAATCCAGAGGTTGACGTTGAGTCATCAATATCGCTTTGGAAGCTAGAGTCGGTATAGCCTTCCAATTTTAGTTCTCCACCCCCATAGACCAAGAACAATTTATTGGTCCTCCTCAAGTACTTGAGGATGTCTTTCACTGCTTTCCAATGTGGAAGACCAGGGTTCGATTGATATCTACTCACTACACTTAGTGTGAAAGCCACGTCAGGACGTGTAGATATCATCCCATACATGATGCTACCAATTGCAGATGCATATGGAATGTGTGTCATCGCCGCTATCTCTGCATCAGTCTTGGGAGACATAGACTTGGATAGGGACACGCTATGACACATTGGTAGATGTCCTCTTTTGGACTCATCCATCCAGAACCGCTTCAGGATGGTATCAATGTATGTAGGCTTGGTGAGACCAAGCAATCTTTTTGATCTATCTCTATAGATCTGTATACCCAATACAAAAGATGCTTCACCCAAGTCTTGCATCGAGAACTTGCTTGCGAACCATATATTAGTTGATTGCAACATTCCTACATCATTCCCAATGAGTAGAATGTCATCAACATACAGCACCAGGAATGTCACAGCACTCCCACTAACCTTTTTGTACACACAGGGTTATCAGGATTCTTAGTAAAATTAAACTCTTTGATTGTACTATCGAATATAAGGTTCCAACTCCTAGATGCCTGCTTTAGACCATAAATAGATCTCTGAAGTTTGCATACCATATGCTCACTTCCGACAGATGTAAACCCTTCGGGTTGACACATGTAAATCTCTTCCTTAATATCCCCATTAAGAAAGGCTGTCTTAACATCTATCTGCCATATCTCATAGTCATACCATGCAGCTATGGCTAGCAAAATCCTTATGGACTTAAACATTGCAACTGGAGAAAAGGTTTCCTCAAAGTCAACTCCTTGTCTTTGAGTATATCCTTTTACCACCAATCCCGCTTTGAAGGTCAATACCTTCCCATCCGCCCCAAGTTTCCTCTTGTAAATCCATTTACACCATATGGGAACAATTCCCTCAGGTGGATCCATGAGATTCCACACTTGGTTCGAATGCATGGAATTCATCTCGGATTCCATCGCCTCAAGCCACTTGGATGAATCGGCATCAGATAATGCTTCCTTGAAGGTCCTTGGATCACATCCAAGGTTAAGCTCATCATGGTCCTCTTCAAGAAGCAGACCATACCTCATAGGTGGTCTCGAGACTCTCTCGGATCTTCTAGGAGCTTGTATCTCCTCTCTTGGCTCTTCGGGTGTGGGTTCTACAACTGTGGGTGTCTCTCGAACCTCTTCAAGTTCTATCATCTCGCCTTTTCTATCCAATAGAAATTCCTTTTCCAAAAGGTTGCATTTCTAGAAACAAACACCTTTGTTTCTTGGGGATGATAGAAGTAATATCCAACAGAATTCTTTGGATATCCCACAAAGTAACATAAATGGATCGACTATCCAATTTATCTCCCACTACCTGCTTCACATAAGCAGAGCACCCCCATATTCTAAGATAAGAATATTTGGGTGGCTTACCATCCATATCTCATATGGAGTCTTGTCAACTGCTTTTGAATGGACATTGTTCAACAACAGTGCCGCTGTCTCAAGCGCATATCCCCAAAAGGATGGTGGCAACTCCGTGAACCCCATCATAGACCGAACCATGTCCATCAAAGTCCGGTTACGACGCTCCGAAACACCATTCAACTGCGGTGTAGCGGGCGGAGTCCACTGCGAGAGAATCCCATTCTCCCTAAGATACTCTTGGAACTCGGCACTCAATTACTCACCACCTCGATCCGATCGAAGTGCCTTGATGCTTCGTCCCAATTGTTTCTCTACTTCACTTCTGAATTCTTTGAACCTTTCAAAGGCTTCAGACTTGTATCATCAAATACACATAGCCATACCTCGAAAAGTCATCGGTAAAGGTGAAGAAGTAGGCATGTCCATGCTTAGTGGTGATGCTAAGCGGACCGCACACATCGGTATGGATCAAATCCAATACCCTTTGGCTCGCTCCACAT